>NC_056731.1:1644540603-1644680603 GCF_019279795.1 Protopterus annectens | reverse complement strand
AACAGTGAATTTTAAAAAGTTTCTACTCAAATTAAGGTATTCTAAAAAGGTCATAATGTCATTAGATGTACCCGGCCATTCAAAAAACAAATCATCAATATACCATCTATGTCAATTTTTGTAAGTACAGCCTCTTCCTCCAGCACATAATGAGGTTATCAAATGAGGGTGCCATCCTAACACTCATTGCAATACCCCTTAATTGTTGGTATATTTGATTTTCAAAAATAATTAAAAAATCTAAATTTAACATTTCCAGTGGTCATTTTTGGCTCTGGAATTTGACACATGCATTTGGGAAAGGGAATGGAAGGAAAGGGAAGAGACTGAAATATTGTGTTGCATTTAATTTTACTGAAATGTATGAAATTAACAGCCTTGTTTTCTGTCTTTTTTGTAATTTAAAGGAATTAGAAACAAAATAACCTATTTTAACATAAGGACAAGAGTTATTGTATAACTTAGAAATTAATGCAATTAATTAAACAAGTACAACCAATTAACTGAGTCAAAAGACTCATCTAAATTGAGACTAATGACAGAAAGCTGTTTTTTTATTTTTATTTGCATAGCCTATTAATGTATGTGTTCTTATTATATTATTTTGCACTTATCTATTTAAAATAAACCCAGGGTGATTACTGTTAATTAGTTTAGGTATAAGTAGATTAATTCTGTTATCTAAAATGGACATGAACATCATATAGTCCACATTTAAAAGTGAAATGTATCTGTATGATGAACACTTTGTAGGATCCTTATCTTGTTTGAAAATAGGTGACATAAGGAAATATTTCCATGATAGGGGGACTTCAGTTTTTTTAATTTCTCTATATGCAGATGTCTTGATAAATGCAACACCCCATTTGGTATGTACCTCTCAAGACATCTGCAACAACTGGAAAGGCCGCAGAAATACCTCACTGAAAAAATCACAAGCCTAAAGCAGATGCCCTATGCTGACCACCTTAAAAAACTCCAGCTATACTCTGTTGCATATCATCTACTCAGAGACGATCTCTGCTTAAAATACAAGGCCATGTCAAACCCAGAGCTGTTGGACATGCTACACTTAAAGAAATCCCAGTTCCTCAGAGCCACACGCTCCAGGGATCTAAACCTTATCATCACAATAAACAAAACATGCTGGAGGGATAGGTTCCTGACCCAGAGACTCCCCAGACTCTGGAATAGATTGCCCATACATGTCAAGCAGAGTGCCTCTTTCGCCCTCTTCAAAAGGAACCTTGACGATTGGATGGGAGAAAGGAAATTCACCCCGGGGATCATGTCAGTCGCCCTGTTACACAGGGGTCCAGGGAAGTAAATAGTGTGGGAAGAAATATCCAGGGAATTGTTATGGCTAGGCTTGTATAGGCCCTAGGGTTGATAGCCTAGTACCAACCTATGAACCTATAGACCTTATCTAATATTTTAACTGCATCATCTGGTAGTATTTTGTATAGTTCAGCTTATTATTTTTTAACTGTTTTATTTGATCTTTTATTTCTGTTAAAGTGGTCTGTCAATTTTTTATATGTTCACTTATTAATTTATTATTTATATTTTCCCTTAGAAAAGTTTCAACTATATCCCCATTATGTAGGCTATTTGTATTACTAATTATATTTTCATAAAATATTTCAAAGCTGCCAAGAATACCTTTAATATCTGTTCTAATTTCTTGTCTATTATTTATATATGTTATAATTTTTGATATGATTTAGTTTATTCATTTTCTTTGATCTAAGAGCAAGTTTATGCAAGCTTAAAGGGTTTACTGAATATGCCTGAAGGTTAAGTTTTTCCAAGTTTATTGGAACTTTATGATTTAGATTTTTGACATGTTTTGTATTTAATTTTTTAGGTTCAGACTGAACCAATAATGTTATTTGATTAAGTTTAACTTTAGTGTGTCTATGTTGGCCTGTAGTGTATTAAATTATTTGTCCCATTCTCTTGTTTTACCAATATGCCAGCTGGTAACTCTTCCATTTAAGTAAGCTTTTAGTGAATCCCACAGGACAATGTCTTACTTCACCATTCATGTTTATTTCTAGGAAATTTTTTATCTCTTTAGCATACCAATCCTAAAATCCTTCTTTTAAATAATGTATGCTGCAATCTCCTGTAATGAATTAAACTGTCAGTTTTTGAAATAATATTAAAGATTATAGCATTATGGTCTGATAATGGGCATGAAACTATCAAAACTTCTTTGATATGTGATAAAAGTTTTGTCTCAAACAATCTGTTATCAATATTTGTTTGTGTTCCATATCTATATGAGTAATGGGTAAATTGAAGTGAGTTTGTTTTCTTTAGCTCATATATAGCCTTTAAATTCATTAGATTTACAAATTTGGTTAGGTGTTTGGCTGAAGATGTGATTCTCAGCTTTTTATCTACAGTGGAATCTTTGTCTGATAAAACACAGTTAAAATCACCAGCCATTATGACTTCACCTTTCATGTAATAGGCTATAGTGTCTAAGTATTTTTTTGTATCGTTAGCTCCAACCCCTGGAAAACAATAAGGGTTCACCAAGATATATATAGTTTTCTGTACCACTCAGTTATAACAATGCTTAACATATATTTTTGTCAACATAGGTATCTTTTACTTTAGGCATTACTGGTGAGTTCTTCCATAAACTGAGGGTGCGTCTTCATTTAGCTCCTAAGACAGAACTTGCTAAAACCAAATAATTCTTTAATGAAAGTTTATTTACATCTTTATTAAGTAAATGTGTTTCCTGTAGAAATATTATTTGAGCTTTATGTAATTGCAAGTACTTGAACAGACTCCCTATCTTTACCGGATTATTTGATTCATTAATATTAATAGATATGCATTTAAAATCAGACATTTATATAACAGAGGAAAAAAACACAAGTATAGTGAAATAACATTTATGTGCAAAATATATTACATAAAGCATAAAATCCTGGTGTCGGAACGACCAAAGCTGAAACCAATGAAGTTGGTATAATGTTCAAAACCATAAATGTCCACCAAATAAATGATCCATGCAGCTCTCAGTAAAATAATTCACCACATTATACATAGGTAAGCGCTTTCACCCACAAAGGGCTTCCTCAGACCATTTTTGGTTTTAAAATATATTACATACTTTATATATATAACAATATGAAATCTTCAGCTATGGACAAAACGTTTGAAACAAATAAAAACTTACCTAATGATATAACCCTAAAACATTATACCATGGAATAACATATTCCTAGTTTGTTGAGAAAGACAAACAAACTCAAACTTTCCAGTAGACTAACAAAGCTTAGCACGTTTATAATTTATATTACTGTGCCTCATCTTAAAAAAGCCCATTAGTGAGTTATTATGAATAAGAAAAGTTAAACAGGTGTTCAGAATCTTTATTATAAGTTGACCAAGCTGAATAACTACAATCATCTTTCACTGTACGTCACATTATCTCCTTGGTCTACTATAGAGAGGAAGTTAATTGTTATTTTCATATTTATTAATTTATAGCTCAGATAACTTTATATTTTGTCTATTTTATGTCTATGTCTAAAATTGTTCATAGGATTAAAAGGTGATAAATTAGTACCAGACTAATTCTCTTTGTGGACCATTCCAAGCCTACTCAATTACCCATGTGAGAATCAAATCCTGCACCTTGTGCTTATAAGGTGAACACATTAAATGCTATGCAATTCTCCCACTCTTGTAGACATATTTACAGTGTATGTAAAAAGTTTAGACACCCCTGTTAAAATGCCAGGTTTTTGTGATATAAAAAATGAGGCCACAATAAATCATTTCAAAACTTTTCCCACCTATGACCTGTACAATTCAATTGAAAAGCAAGCAAATCTGTTAGGGAAAATATAAAAAAATAGAAAATGTACAATATGCTGGTTGCATAAGTGTGCACACCCTTAAACTAAAAATTTGTTGTGAGTGCACACCCTTAAACTAATACTTTGTTGAAGCACATTTATATTTATTTACAGCATTCAGTCTTCTTGGGTACACACCTGCCATCAATTAAAGAGACTCTGATTAACCTCAAATAAAGTTCAGCTGTCCTAGTAGGATTTTCCTGACATTTACTCAGTTGCCTGCTACAGCAAAAACCATGGTTCACAGTGAGTTTACAAATTATCAAAGGGATTTTATTTTTAAAAGTTATCAGTCAGGAGAAGGGTACAAAAAAATTTCCACAGCATTGGCTATACCATGGAACACAGTGTAGACAGTCATCAAAAAGTGGAGGAAATATGTAAAGAAATGGACATCCCTCCAAAACTGATGAAAACAGAAGATGAAAACTGGTCAGGGGGGCTGCCAAGAGACCTACAGCAACACGGAAGGAGCTGCAGGAATTTCTGGCAAGTACTGGTTGTGTACTACATGTGACAACAATCTCCTGTATTCTCCATATGTCTGGACTATGGGGTAGGGTTGTAAGACGGCAGGCTTTTCTTATACAGAAAAACATCCAGGCCCAGCTAAAATTTGCAAAACAATACATCAAGTCTCCAAAAAGCATGTGAGAAAATGTGTTATGGTCTGATGAGACCAAGGTTGAACTTTTTGGCCACAATTCCAAAATGTACATTTGGCACAAAAACAACACTTCTCATCACCAAAAGAACACTACCCCCACGGTGAAGCATGGTGGTGGAAGTATCATGCTTTGGGGTTGATTTTCTTCAGCTGGAACTGGGCTTTTAGTCAAGGTGGATGGAATTATGAACAGTTCCAAATACCAGTCACTTTTGGTTCAAAACCTTCAGGCGTCTGCTAGAAAGCTGAAGATGAAGAGGAATTTCACCTTTCAACATGACAATGACCCCAAGCATACACCCAAATCAACAAAAGAATGGCTTCACCAGAAGAAAATTAAAGTTTTGGATTGGCCCAGCCAGAGCCCAGACCTAGATCCAATAAAAAAATTGTGGGGTGACCTGAAGAGGGCTTTGCACAAGAGATGCCCTCACAATCTGAGAGATTTGGAGCCCTTTTGCAAGGAAGAATGGGTAAATATTGCCAAGTCAAGATGTGCCATGCTGAGAGACTCCTACCCATGAAGACTGAATGCTGTAATTAGATCAAAAGGTGCTTCAACAAAGTATTAGTTTAAGGGTGTGCACACACAACAAAGTATTAGTTTAAGGGTGTACACCCTTAAGCAACCAGTGTATTGTATGCTTTTTATTTTTTATATTTTTCCCCCTCACAGGTTTGTTTGTTTTTCATTTGAATTGTACAGGTTATGGGTCACATTAAAGGTGGGAAAAGTTTTGAAATGATTTATTGTGGTCTTATTTTGTATATCACAAAAACCTGGCATTTTAACAGGGGTGTGTTAACTTTTTATATCCACTGTATATTCTTTAACTATATACATACTTATTTATTCTGATCTCTGTTTCTATACTTTGTCTAGTACTATTACTATATTCCTAGGTTTTATATTTTAGCTATAATCCCAGTACAGAGTGTATTATAACAGAACGTTTATATTTACCGTTATATTTGATTCTCTTTAATCTAGTGCTATTGTTGGAATCAGTCCTATTTTTTCCTTAAATATTATGTCTAATAGTATCTGAACAAACATCTGAAAAAATGTCTATTTTAAGATTCAAACTTTCCATAATAAACTGTTCTGAGATATTAAGATTTATCATTAAAAAGAGACAATAACAGAGAAACACAATTCTAATTTTTTTCAGAAGTGTCATTCTATAGACTAGTATATAAACTATCCTTTTGGCATACTGCAAGCATTCAGAGCTATTTAATAACTGACAGTGGATTAGAATGCAATTCACTGTCTTTTGTTTATTATCTAACTTGTCTTCATTGACATCTTAGCATATGATTCAAAATATTATGATTATTTACTTTTAGACAGGAAGAAGTAACTCAGACAGTTCTTATAATTTTAGAACTCCCACAGCATCACAAAAGTACTCATGACTCTAAATTGTTTCAAGCTGGTTTTCAGGATAAGGGCTTGAAAATTAACAATCCATCAGTTGCAAATCACACAAAAATAATCACAAGTGAATCCAAGCCATCTCCACACTACACATAAATACCTCAAAATCCCTCTAAACCACAAACAGCAACAAGAACATCTCAAGGTATGCCAACCACCAAAAAGCCATTGTACTCAAAGAAATAACATGTAATAATTCAGCAGGCACTATTTGTATGAAATGTTTAATAAAAAGCAGAGTGTCATTTTTTTAAAGGAAACATCATATAAACTTGCATTAAAAAAATGCCAGATATGTGGGATCCATGTTTAACTTGTAAGAGTGTGAGTGTTACTCTGATTGTTTGATATCATTCCAATAATAACTTTTATATATGTGAAAAGCTATATTTTTATACTTTGTTTATAATATAGCATGTCTTTCCTAGGTGCTATTGCATGTCAAGTATACCATCAGTTGCATACTACTGGACCATTTTTAAGAACCCATAATGTAACTTAACATGCCTGTTTACCATCATTTATTGCATTTTGTATTATATTTAATAGTACATTACTCAACTACGCCAAGATAGCAGAAAGTGGGCCACCTAACATAAGTTTCATCATAATGATGATTAACTTTTAATAAGATGAATAGTTTAAATTTTTTAAACTCTAAGTGAAAATATGTGGCTTTAATTTGATATATAGCTAAAAGAATCAAACTTTAACATTTTAGAAAGGGAACTAGTAACCATCCGAAGTAGGGAAAGAAAGAAAGAAATGATTTACCTTGTAAAAGTTAATATGCAGCACCTGTTCATAAGTACTGAAGCACTTATTTAAATTAATAAGAAATCATAACCATGAAATACACTAATTTTCATTTGTCCTTCAGTTTTTTACAGTTTTTGTCTTTTATTAACCAACCATCTCTTGATGCATTTCCCTTCAAAGAAGTTGATATATTTTAGTCCATTTCCTATGTTTTTCTAGGATTATATTTTTCTATACAAAGTCAATTGCATCTTTCAATGTGTTAAAAATCTTCTTTTCTTCTGAAAGGTGAATCCTTATTTTTGCTGGAAACAAGGTTTGTGCTTTAATATATTTTTTTTAATTTTTAACAAGTGGCACACATGCTTTTCTCTTGGACATCACAAATGTAGAACAGTCATTTTCAAATTGTATAGTATTTCCTTTAATTTTAGCTGGATAATTAGTCCATGCAGCTTTTAAGACTAAATCATTATCTTAACTTGAGAAAAATGTTAAGATCACTGACCTTGGTGAAGGTGTTTTCTTTTTTTTTTTAAGATGAGCTAGAATGTGATCTATGTGCCCTTTCGATGCCAAAGGAAAAAGCTTCAAGCAGGTTCAAAGTTTTGGACAGCCAGGTATTAAGGAAATGAATCATAATGTCGCCCTCTTCTTTTTTCAGTAATTCCATAAATCTTTATGTTATTCCTTCTAGATCTGTTCTCTAAGTCTTCTATTTCATCCCAGAATAAGTTGTTTTGTTTCAGAAAAAATTCAGTGTTATTCTCATTTTCAAGTAATCTTCCATCAAAATCAGACATTGCCTCTTCTATACTCGAGATTTGTGGTGATTATTGTTTAAGAGATTCATTCACAATTCAACTTGTTTTTTACATTCCTCTTTAAAATTGTCCAGTTTGTTTCTAATTTACCTATCTTTGCAGATAACTCACTGATGTTACTTAGTATAGCCTGTATGTCTTTTTTCATAGAATTGTCCTGTATACTGGGCTTAGAGTGGCTCACTCTGAGACAATTAGTTCTTTCTAGTTATCTTGACAGGAAAATGCAATTAAAATAGTTTCAAACTTGTTATTTTTGTAGTAAATATTTCACCAGCTGTTCAACTATAAATCCATCAAGTTTTGAAATGTTCTGTTTGAGATTTTAGTAAAATTCCTGTCAGAGATGTTAAAATGAAGCAGATCTAAAAACGGTGCTGTTAACTACCCACCATCTTGGCCATGTCCACCCAACTGCTAGCTTTCTAGTTGTTGAAGTCATAAGTATTTCACATTTACCCACTTGTTACATATTTTTGAGATGGAAGGTTGAGGATATGGAATTAGTTCTTTCCTTGAGCTGAGCAGCAGATTTTATATTCATTTCCAGAGGCAATCCTTTGCATCTCTGAGTGGATTAGTTGATTTTTATTTAGTTATTTAGTTATTTATTTTTGACTTTACATGTGTAGATAAAATTATATGCTTTAATGTTAATATGCAAAGTTTCAGGTCAAGATTTTAGGTCTGATTTTATGTGAGGGATTTCTTCTTTTTAGGGTTACTATTCTCCAGATTTATGTCTGTTGCATTTCTGTTCTTATGTTGTTAATTTGAATTAAACAGTGTGTTTTGCTTGCAAATGAGTGGCTTCTCTAGATATTTTGTAATGATAAGATTATTTACAAAGCAGTACTTGTTTTTTTTTTTTTGTGGTTGCCATTGGAGTATTTAAGTCAGCTAAATGACTAAGCAGATGGAATACGCGAGTGTTGTGATGGTGTGAGGAATTGCCAACTATGCCAGGAGAAGTAGGGCAGTGGATGTGTAACATATGCCAACAAAGCTAGCTGGAATTTTGTAGAATAATATGTCATTTGTATACCAAATTGATTTGTAAAGATGCTTGTGTTGAAAAATGTATTTGTAAAGCTGCTTGTGTTAAAAATGTACCAACACTGTTCCCTGCTGGACAGAAAAAGAACTATACATGCATTATTGTAACTGTTTAAATGTATATGTGTTAATGGCACCCCTTTGGAACACTGAAATTTCATATTACCAAACCTTACTTTGCCAAGATGAAAACATGGAACCTTTTACTTGCTGAACGGCACATTTTTCAAAGGGTAGGTAAGCAGCTGGCCAACACTGGTGAACTTTTCCCTTTTCCCCACTGTAGTGTGATTTTGGAGTTGGTATATTTAGTTAGGGTGGGTTTGACATACTGCGGTGTGTTTTTCGTTGTAATGTTGGCCAAGTGTTTACTTACCCTTTGTAAAATTTGCTGTTTGGCAAATAAAAGGTTTCATGTTTTTATCTTGGCAAAGTAAGGTTCTGTAATATGAAAGTTAAATGTTTAAAAGTAGATCCGTTTTTAACAGAGAAATATGGAAGAGAAGAGGTTAATCTCAATCCACCTAACTTTGAAAATAGTTTGAAATTAAATTACTTGGCTTAGGTCATAAAGATTGTATCTTACAGTACTAGGTGCAGCTGCAGACAAAAGTTTGTATTTTCTGCATTGTATTTGGGGTAAACTAATTGCTGCTCTGGAAGGATGGATGTTTGAAATTGTTTTATGACTTCCAGGAGCTACAACAAATCTTGGCAAGTCTGTGTGTGTGTGTGTGTGTGTGTGTGTGTGTGTGTGTGTGTGTGTGTGTGTGTGTGTATTACTGAAACATATGTGTTAAATCCTGACAGCTTCTAGCCAACAACAGTAGCATGGGAACTAGGAGTCAGATGACCAGATGTATGTGATGTGCTGTAATTCATCACTAAAAATGACATTTTAATACCAGGTGAGACTGATATCTTACTGCACTCTGTTTTTTGTAGACTGACAAAGAAGGATCTCACACCTACTTCATCTTGCCTTGCTCTAGTAAGTAACCAGGGAATAATAATTATTTAGATCAGTCAGAAAAATATAGTGAGATTAGTTAAGTATTGTTTTTTCTGTAACTGTATGAACCTGTCCACCTGTGTTATTTTTAATATCTCCTGTGTCTGAAACTCTGGTGTTTACTGTAAATACATATTAAGTATTTTCATGTTCTTTCTTGTTTATTATTAAATACATTTAAACTTTTCATTCTGGCTGGTCTTTTAGAGAATATTTTAACGTCTGAGAGTACTTATATATATATATATATATATATATATATATATATATATATATATATATATATATATACTTATGGAAAAATGGGGTTATACCCGAAAAATGATGGACATATTGGATAAGGAGAACCAATATGGGATTGTATCTAAGAATGAGATAAATATATCATACAAAAAGATTGACCTAATTTTAGAAGATAACCTTTTACAGGGTCTGATAGATAGGGACTTATATAATTTTTTTAAGGTATTTAAACCAGTAATACCAATCATTTTCAGAATTCCCAAGGTGCACAAGTCTATTTTAGACCCTCCCATGTGACCAATTGTATCCTCTCAGGGTTCAAAAACTCAACCCCTAGCTATATACGTGGACCAAAAACTAAAACATTTTCAAAGTAAATTTCAACACATTTTGGTGGATTCATGGGACTTTTTGGAAAAAATGGGGAACTGTTCCTATGATGATGAGTACATATTTACAACCATCAATGTTAGGGACTTGTTTTCTGTAATACCTCAGGAGCAAGGGTTAAGGTGGTTCAAAGAAATATTAGGAGAAATGGATTTTCTTACAGGGGACGAATATAGATTGATTTTAGAAAATATGGAGCTAGTCCTAAAATACAACTACTTATATTTTCAAGGAGAATACTATCATCAGAAAGAAGGTGTTGCAATGGGGTCAGCGTGTGCCCCGATATACGCCAATATCATTATGTTATACTGGGAATCACATTTTGTTTTCACGTCCCCATACAACAAGTATATCAAGAAATATTTCAGATTTTTGGATGATATACTAGTTGTATGGGATGGAACTACAGATAAGATAGAATAATTTATTGAGTATATAAACCACACTACTACATTTTTGGAATTCACATACCAGATAGAAAAAGATAGTATACATTTTTTAGATGTAAAACTGGATAAGGATTATAACAATAAGTGTTATAAATCCAACATTTATAGAAAAGAGCATTTTTCTAATTCGTACCTGCATTATGAGAGTGACCACCCACAATTTTTGAAAAGGAACATTGTTAAAGGGCAAATGATCAGAATGGCAAGGATGATTTTAAATGACAGTGATTTTATTTTAGAAATTGGTCATTTGGAAAAGATGTTTCAGGAGAAAGGATACCCAGGGGAAATAATTGGGGATATAAAGGAATATGTACTCAAAGGAAGAAACCAAAAGATGTATGTTCCCCTTTTGACCACGAGTAGTAGAAGCCCTTCCAATATATTAGATGAACTTAATACTTTTAAAACAGATTATTGTAATTTGAAGAAGTCAGAGAATATTAAAACATGAATAGATTGGATGGTTCACCATATCTTACGTTGACTTTTTATAAAAAAATGGGGTGGTTAAGGAAATGCATAAATGAAACTTGGGGGATGTTTAAGGAAATGTATGGTACAACAAACATCTTTCAGGAGAGGATAAAATATAGTTATAGGAGGAACAGAAATGTTAAGAATCTCCTTGAACAACAGAAAACACATATTATTCAAGGTACAAGTAGAAAACATGGAACGTTCAAATGCGGAAGATGTGCCCAGTGTTCCTTTATTGCAGAACAAAAGGAAATATTATTGCCCAGTTTAGGGACAACTTTGAAAGCTAGGGACTAGGGCTATAGTAGTTGTTATACCCAGGGAGTGGTTTATTTAGCTTTTTGTAAAGTATGTTGGAAATACTACATTGGGAAAACTGAGAGACACTTGAGGTCAAGAATATATGAACATATTAGAGATATTAATAAACAAAATGAAAAGAATGCTTTATACAGACGTGTTGAACTGTAAAGAAGCAAATTTCAAATTTTGGGTGTTAGAAGAAGTTAAACAACCGGATAGAGGCGGAGATTGGGAAACGAAACTTGAATATAAGGAAATGATGTGGCAATTGTGGTTGGACGCATGTGGAGGAAAAGGTCTTAATGACCATATATCTATTACTCCGTTTTTAAAAATTTTTGCTGCTGACCCCAAAAAAGCTATTAAGAGATAAAAGTGATATCCAAGTTTTCCTAGTATTATACAAAAACACATATAAAAATATATGTAATGGAATAAATTTATATAATATATATATATTACATATTTTATACTATTTATATATATATTTTATATATAAATCTTTCATTTTTTACTATTTATTTTTTATTTTTTATTTTTATATTTTTACATTTACATTTCTGACATATTTGTATATGTATATATCAAGTTTTTTAAAATAAGTGAAAGGGTGGGGAATTAGTGTATGTATTCACACTTGTACTTACACAATATATTGTTCATATTTTTTATATAAACATTTAATACTTTTTATATTTATTTATATATTCTATATTTATATATATATACAACTATGAATTCAATTGGCATTTTTATAAGTATTTTTAGACAAAATGGTCCATTTTTATTCTATTTATTTCTAATTATTAGTATTGCTATTATTTCTTAAGAGCAATATCTTGGTATAGAACTACAATCTATCTGTTGTAAAATTGGTGTGTATACCTTTAGTAGGAAGTCTTTTTTAGAATGGTTAAATTAATCAATTAATCAATTTTGTATGCCAGCCCACTATTGGACAAGTATATATAAGTGAAGTATTTGTTAAATCAATTGTCTCTGAAGAAGTCTCCATAGGGAGATGAAAGCGCTTAGTCTGTTGTAACTATTGTTTGTGCTGTCGTGGTACGTGTTGGAGTCAATAAACCTGCTTTCGTATACTGGATGTGGTCCGGCTGATTTTTAACTGCTTGTATTGAAGGACTACCTTTATTGCTCTCTGAACAGGCTGGTTTGATATATATATTTGGTGACAGCTTTGGTCGCTCCTGAAACCCTTGCTGTTGGTCAAACTACCATTTGTATTCACTCAGTATAATTGGGTACCCTTGTAAGAGCCTTAGAGTAGCTGGCTTTGGAGTGCCTGCTGGCAGTGTAACTACCTTATAGTCTGGGCAGAATGAGGCATAGCTTGTAAATCTGTGCTAGCCTTTCCCAGGTGTGTGTGTGTGTGTGTGTGTGTGTGTGTGTGTGTGTGTGAAAATCAAATCTCAAGGAGTGTGTGTCTCAGCTGTTTGGAGCAGGGACACAAAGCACTGGTTTCACAGAGAGGGTGCTGGAGAACTTGTCTTGGATATCCAGCTAAGGTCTTAACTCTATAGCTGTGCCAGTGGAGAATCTTACTGGGGACCTGGAGGGAGACAGAGAAATCCAGACCCTGGACTGAGTGTGTTCCCTGTGTGCTCTTAAGGGAAATTGTGCTTGATGCAGAGAGCTGCATGTAGAAATACTGGATGTATACATTTTTGTTCCAAGTGAACGTCCCTCTCCAGTGCCAGTGGAGAGTATTCAGGTTCTTTGATTACTGTCACAGAGTGGGAACATCACAAGTGTACACAAATGGATGACCACACTGTAAAAGTTTTAATAACACAAGCTCTCAAGCTTAAACCTATTTGCAAAGTACTTCTGTATAGCCAAGTGGACTTATTTCTTCTACAGCAGATTTGCTTAGCAGGAAGTCGTGCTTTTTGAATGTGTCTAATACCCCATTTATTTAACATGTCAAAACTGCACTAGTGATAATAAAATTACACAAGCACATGATTTTACTTGTTGGTCACACAAAGCTAGAACCCCTGAAATATAGAAATAAATGCTATGCATGCATGTGTCCATAAAGCCAAATTACTGTTTAACAAGCAACTTTATTAGTGACCAGCCAGCTGAACACAATAGCTTTCAATAAAGGATAACTAATAAATCAGACAGATGATGTAAAATATTGATTATTCTATTTTCTTGTTTTGCACCTGTAAGGCTTTGAGCTAACATCCATTCTGACTTATACTTACAAGTGTCTCATAGCTATGACTGTGGAATAAGACCCAGTCTGTATGAATCTAGTAGTCCCTGGCCAGAGAAAACAAATTATAAAAGTTCAAGAAAAGCTAAATGTGCATGGCTGTGGGTCCATATTGCTGAATGCATGTACAATGCCACACACAAGCTGTTGATAAAGTAGAAGGCATCATGTGAGCCCCCAGTAGTACAGGGTCAAGGTATCTGACCACATCACTAGTGACCTAGGTTCTGGAATAGAACTCAGGACCCAGAGGATAATGGGAGGGCAAAGTATTTTCTCCCCACAGCTTGGGGAAAGGCTAACTTGGACAAAAGTAAAAGCATTCCTAATGGAGGCTGGAATGTCCTCCGTTGACCCACCCTGCTAAGGGGCAGGGTGGTGGTGCATATTACATGTACATAAATGCAGACATATCCTATTTATGTAATTACACATTGCCATAATAACAAGGAAAAATCATGTTCATTCCCCTGGCATGCCTCATCTGGGAAATAATTCCTCACTAGCAAGCTATGGAAAGAAAAAGAAAAGAGTACGGACTGCTGAACATGTTGGCACCTCAGAGGGGGAAATGTGACAGAGGCCATTGTATGCTGGAAAAAGACAAAAAAGCGTAAAAATGTAGGAGAGAGCGGAGGGTCAAAGGCATGTGACAACTTGGGGATAAAAAGATCATTAAGTCCCCTGTGACCTGCACTGTTTGCAGTTTGATAGATTATGCAACAGGAATGTTAACATCCAGTATTGTAGATCTCTTTCAAGGAAAGAGTGGGAGGATAGGATAAAGAGAGAGGAAGGGTGTAAGGCAAGGAGAAATAGATATGTCACATACCAAGCTAAATATTGCACTTTTATACTGTAAATACAGACTTTTAGTCCCAGTAATGCCTGTACTGGAGTGCGTGTACTGTAAGAACTTCTGAATTTTGAAAGGATGCAATTTGCCCTCCTAAGAGGACATCAGAATTGATCTTAACTGTCTCAAAGCAGCATCCACTGCACTTCATGAGTTATAATTAGCAGAATCTTAGAGCAGATATATCCTGGTGTTTACTGAAATCATTTGAGAGGAAAATCACAAAGAGTATTTCCTGCTAGTTAATATTTAAAACACACTAAATGAACATTTCAAAACAGAAGTCATTTCCAAGATCCTTTCTGCTTCAAGACACTGCAGACTACAGTAAATATGTTTCTGGGTAGTTATACCTTGTTTTTAAAATATAGTCAGCAATGCTGATTTCTTCTGACTCTAGGGACCCTCCCATGTTCGTGAAGAAACTAGTATCTGTCATTTTCAAGGAACAGCAACCTTGAATTTCATCTCATAGTCTTTATCAACATATCAGTAAGATATAAGGTTGGAAGGTTCACTGTCACTCACTACACTTAAAGAAATGTAGCAGTGGGTACCAACGTCCAGTGAACTGCATACAGGCCACAGTATTACTTTCACAATACTGTGAACTGCATACAGGCCACAGTATTACTTTCACAATACTGTGAACTGCATACAGGCCACAGTATTACTTTCACAATACTGTGAACTGCATACAGGCCACAGTATTACTTTCACAATACTGTGAACTGCATACAGGCCACAGTATTACTTTCACAATACTGTGAACTGCATACAGGCCACAGTATTACTTTCACAATACTGTAATAGTACTTGCACAGCACTTTCCCCTTGAAATATATGACTAAGGGTCATTTAGTCTAACTTTGTGGTGTTATAGAGTGCCAATTATTTTTAAGGAGAGAATTATAAAACCTTGACTGCTTCTGCATATTGTAAATCTGTATTTATGCTACAAACCTCCACCAAGCTTCACCCTTTAGATAATCCCTTATATTTTACTTGGGCATGCAAAGATTTTACCCACTAACTAATAAATTAAAGGCTGACATAAAATACGCTTAGATATTTTGAGAGAACAGATGAAACAGGATGCTTGCACATTGAGTACTTATGTTTTGGAGACATTAATTGCAAGTGTTAAGAAGCAAAGAGGGATGGGTAAAAAAACATGACTAATAGTGTCTTCAAGGGAAATTCAAATGCCAGTTGTTCTTCCCCTTCAAGAAAGGCAACCAGTAAGCATAATTTGATTTAATGTTACAAATATTTTACTGGCGACTCATTTCAACAGCACAGGTTAAGCTGTCAACAGTTATCCCATAATAAGACTGATTGAACAGCATTTTCTACCTTTTGTACCCAACATGCATCACATGCATGCTTTTAAAGCAATTGACCTTAATAAAAGCCCCCACTGTCTGTATTTTTCACAAGACTAAACAAACACTAAACTTTAATAAATGAAGTTCGTTGTTTTCCACTTACAGTGACATTTGTAAACACAGAAGTATCTGGATGATTCTAAGTAGCATGTGTCACTCAGGAAGCATTCCACAGTTATTATGTATAGATAACGTAAGCTGTTCTGCATAAGTGAAAATAGCAGGTATGGATCATGTGTTAAATTATAGTCGGACATGCCTCAAGTTAGAAAGTGGAATTAAAGTGTCATTTTCCTGAATTATGTGTACTTGTTAAATGGAAATGAAAATGGTTATTCTAAAACACTTTTCAGACATGATCTAGGCAAGGACACATTATATATATATATGGGCAACTGGTTTTTAAATAGTAACTGAGAAATAATGTTTTTCTCAGAACTAAAAATAAAAGTACATTTGTAAAGATTGTAGGATTGCAGGATGGTAATCAAAGAATGAAAGTAGTGTGTGTTTGAGTGTGTGTGTGTGTGTGTGTGTGTGTGTGTGTGTGTGTGTGTGTGTGTGTGTGTGTGTGTGTGTGTGTGTGTGTGTGTATTTGTGCAAATCTGTGTCTGTGTGTATAGGGTAGAAATATATGCTACAAATATTCTAAGCTTCCAGGATACATTAGCTTCACCTGAAAAACCTGATTAAGCAAAACACACATGCCTTGGTGACATCAGCATAGCTGCAATCATACAAAGTTCAGACACTATTTCATAAAATGAGAAACACGTTTTAGCAAAATTGTTTGGGTAGGCCACTGACACTCCCTTACATAGTTTTGTATAGCAGCAAATAGCATCTGCCCCTTTTCAGCATCACTAATATTGGTCAAAGCAATAGAGTGAGGAACATCAAAGCTAATAGTATGTAAGGCAACAGCTACTACATTTTACATAAATCAGAAGTCTGCGTATGAAAACTTTACCCTACTCTTCCAGGATGAATGCTTCACGGTTTGCAAACAATTCTGTTGTATCTTTGATTTCACTCAGTATATTTGGAAATGCATATAATCAAGATACTTAGGTCCAGAATACAATATTAATCTGATATTACCTTCCAGACACAAAATAATAGCAGCCATAGCACATTTCCTACAGATATTATACTCAAAATGTTCATTAACCTTCAAATAATCACTCACACACCCTCAGGAGAAATGTGGTAGACCATAAACATCCTAAGGTATTGATAGCAATTTAACTCTGATAAAAAGAAAAATCCTGCTGTGTGATTCTGTTAACTTGCATTTTCAGAAATAATCAGACCTTGTTTTAACATTTTTGGGCCCTCATTAAGCTACTACCTGGGGTTCACAGTAAAGTGATCCACAACCCTCCTCCTCATCTGGTATCAACATCTCTCTCTCTCTCTCTTTCTGTCTCTCTCTGTTACTGTCAAAGACAGCTCCCCCATTCTCCATCAACATCACCACTTCCTCTCTTCCTCTGATATACATGTTCTTTATACTCACACACACATACAGCCTGCCTCATACACGAGACACACACACACACACACGGCTGCAAATTACTGGGTCACAAATTTCACCTAATGACATAAGAGGAGAAATGAAGGAGTCCAACAGAAACCTAGTAGGACACAAGAAGAGCATGCAGACATAGTAAAGAAGGTACTCTACCTGAGAATAAAACCAGGAAAACATGAGTTATGAAGCAGAAATGCTAACTGCTTTACCAGTGTGTGTGCACCACCCCAAAAGGGAATCAATTAAAGTATTCATCCAAGAATACTATCCCCTTCGTTGCCAAGTTTAAATATCTAGGTATTATACTTGACCCCACACCCATTTTGCAACCCATATTGACAATATCACTAAAAAGGTTCTTTCACAAATAAAACTCTGTGATAACATCTCGCACTTGCTAACCCCTAATGCTAGACTAGCTATTGCTAAGAATGTCCTACTCCCCAAACTTGAGTACTGTCTGTCTTTACTAACAGTCCATTCTTCATACAATACCCATAGGTTTCAAACTGTTGGGAATAAGATCGTCAGGTTTGCGTTGCTGCCTGAATCAAATACTCATCATTGTGATCTTATAATGTGAAATGGCTCCCCAGAGGTGATAGGGACAACTTGTTTCTGAGCTGTCTCATTTTTAAAATACTAAAACTAGGATTCTGTCCAGCTTTTAGAACCAAACTATCAAACAGCAAGCATTCTTACCCCTGAAGAGATAGCAAGGACAATGGGATCCTTCTCACCTGCCCCCAAGTCTAAAATACTATTGGTGAAAAAGCCTTCTCTGTTACGGCCACTACCTGGAACAACCTTCACAATGAAATCAAAATACACTCTACCATAAATAAATAATAAATAAAAAAAACATTGCATAAGCACCTCACTAATGAATGCAAATGCATTTGCTTTTAAAATAATGGACAGTATTTCAAAAAATTCTCGCTCTGTTCACAGTTTACACTCTTCTTCTTTTGGTTTAAACTGTTTATTGTATACATGTTGTTTGGAAATATATCGAAGATTACTTTGTCTGATATGCACTGTTTTACTTACATCTCGACAACACTGCCTGTAGTTTATAATGTGCAGGTAGTGGCTGAAAAAGGTCATATGACCAGCCCACTAACCTGGTAAATAAATAGTGTTTCCAAAATACATCACTATGTGTCCAACTGGGCTTTAAACATTTGAGCTGGAAAATGTAGGCTTGTTTCATGAGATTTAGGCAATTTCTGCTGAGAGATGCAATGCCGGTTAAATAGACTTTTTTTTCTTGTTTTTCTTTCTTAAACATTTCGCTAGCTTAATATTACCCTTGACCCCAGCTGTTCTCTAGTTGCGTCAGAAAATCACAGCCTGCAAAGAAATGTTGTGAATAATAGTTTTGATATTTTAATGTTAGACTACTATTATCTACCCCTTTTCAGCATTGCAAAGCCAGTAAACGTATGTAAAAAAGTAACAGAATGGGATACTAAGTTATCTTTATTTATTGCAGTACTTGGCTAAGTGTAGGATTCATCAGTGCTTCTCACATTGTACAAGCTGAATTCATCGTATGGGGTCTTTCTTTCATAATGTCTTGATGGTAGTAAATGGCTAGCCCTTAACATAAAGTGAATTTCAGACAATGCCAACAGCCATTACTATTTAACTAAGCAGTTCTGAATCTGCATTCTTTGTGCAGATTTTGAAGTCCTGTGAAGAATATATTTTTAATTCTTCTTCAGCCCCCCATTTCTGTGAGCCATTTGACCTATTGTCAACTACTGATCATGTCTCTCTGTCCCAGCTATAGAGAAGCAACAGCCAACTGTACTGTAGATGTCATCCAGGCAGCCATTAGGGGACAGTTTTATTCTGGTCTAACCCAATACCATCTGTCACACACTGAAGTGAGAATCTGCTATTCATAAAGCATGTCTGTGCTAACACACCTGCATTGAAGACTATAGAGTATATACACTACTCAGAGTCAAGTGCTCCTCACCAGTCCATCGCCTGGAGGATATGTGCTACAGCTAGCAGTAGATGTCAGCAATACAGTAGGCTAGAATGTCTACTTCCATCCCCACAGGATATGTGAACAGATGTCATACACCAATGCCCTCCATACCCAATCAGCTTTATTCATTCTTGAGATGTCTAGGTTTTAGTCATGGCTTTATGCTGGTCATATCTCTCAATCTTCCATCTCAAAAATGTGGAATACTACTGTTTGCACTGTGGAACAAATGGGTAAAATATGGAATAATAATTAATAACTTCAACTAATAATCTCACAACATAGCTATGAGTTCATTTGATGAATTAACATAACTCAGTCTTATTCAGTCTTCTTTACCAAGGGTATTTATTAAAAAATTCTTAACAAAGAATGTATGCCAGATCTTTTCAGTGTAGGACTCAGAATTGTTAAGACTCAAAATGAGAAACAATCCTCATAATGAGATACAGCCGAGGGGTATGAGCCCACTGCAATACACAGACTACATTTTCTGTAAACAGTTTCTGACTGCATACTTTTTTGATGCAGAAATAGTGACTAATGATATTAATTAACAATTTGAGGTCCCTTTTCATGCTACAGCCATGAGTTCACCAATTAATTAAGTTTGTTAAGCTGCCACAATAAAGTCATGCCTCATCCAGTATCAGCATCTCTCTCCTGAAGAAGGGTCAGTGTTGATGGAGAATGGGGGAGCTGCCTTTGGGGATGACTAAGAGAGATGCTGATCCTGGATAAGGAGTAGGGATGGGGCATCACTTTATTCTGGCAACTTAACATATTTTTTTTTGGGAACCCTAGGCTGTGCTATGATGATGGCCCGGAAAATGTTAATTAATAGAATAAGTCACTTTTACAGTATCAGAGGTGTTGCAATGAAAGATTATTCACATAAAATGCAGGCTATGCATCACACCTCTCAACTGTACTTTATTATAAGGAATGTTTCTCATTCTGAGCCTTAAATATTTTATATTCTGTTTTTTTTTTAAATGTGTGGTCACTTATGCCTTGCTGTTGTCCACTAAACCATACCAGAAAGAAACACAGTCTAGCCAACTGTTTAAGTGCTGTTTCCAGTTCATCCTGTATTTTGGGGTAGGAAGAATGGCATTTTGGGGTATGAGGAATGGCAAGAGAATAAAAGGCTAACGAGGAATCCCACCAGAAGTGGGTAACAAAACAAACACCTTTGTTGTGGATATTACACACTGCCCACTCCACAGTAACATATTTACTTATATTGGTAATAAATGTGCTGGTGCTCCTTGTTTATAGGGCTACAATCCTGCCAGCAGCACATGGGGAAGCCTTTTTGAGTTAGCATATGGTGTAAAATGAAGTTACAAATCAGCTGGAACAAAATGCGCTGTGTTCATAGCTGCATGCACATGTTAAAATAGTAGGTAATGGACCTATTATCAAATATCTTGGTGCTACTTCAGGTAAGATCCATGAGTGATGTAGTTACTTAGTGCTGTGTGTTCTTTCAAGGTAATCCACTGTTCAGTGAAACAGTTAGGCAGAGGATTTTTTTTTAAATTATTGAATAAGAAAAAAAAAACAAGCAAAAGCATTTGAAAATGTTTAGCAGGCTGTTTTTGAACAGTGCAGACTAGTATTTCAGGTATATAGAATTACAGAGTCGGAATATTCCAGGCATGATGCATGAAAGCAGTTCAGAAAAGTATGTCTACTAAAGTTACTGTCACATGAAACTAGATTTGAACTAAAAGACTAATCTCACAATAATTAAGATAAAAAACAAATCTTGCATTAACAGTGCAGATATTCCAATAGTACATTAAAAAGGTACTACTAATAACCATTTGTTTGCCATAGAAAACAGATAAAAACACATTATAACAGTCTGCATCCAAACAGGCATGTTATCACAGATGTTTCTCATCATTCACTACTGAATATAAAAAAAAATATTTATGAGTAACAGAATGAAATACTATTGCCTTTGTTTACAAAATTTATTGCCAGAACTTGGTTATAAATAAATAATAACCTTGTCTCAATCTGTTCCTTGCACCTGTAGTACAAAAATAAATGTATACTTTTACTCTCATAGGATAACTGCCAGAGTCAGTAACATTAATATTTCATCATTGAACACGTGTCTTTATGCTATTTTGGGTAACAGCTACAAAAGTGTTTTAAGGCCTCATAGTCTGATGAATCATTGAGATTTAAATTACAGGAAATACATAAAGTGATTACACTGTTTTAAGGATATTTGCTTCGCCTCTTAAAATATATAAATGCATATGCATATTTTGTGAAAAACTCCTTCTACTATTTGGACTGTATAAAATGGCTAAGTTTAAATTTTTGCATTTTAGCATTTGTTTCATTCCCAGTTCTGATTTGTCTTAGCTTGCAAATTCCCTTAGATATTATGCTACTTTCCTATGTGAGCTACATTGTATTTCACTTTGTCACCCAGTAATATATATATTTTTAAATAAATTATATAATAGAGCTCCAGAATAAAGCCATTTTATAATTACCTGGGTTTTCAGTTCCTTTTAATAAACCAATCATTTCAATACTCTCTCGATGTTCTACCAAAAATCCCCACCCCAGGATAGTATAAATGCCATACTGAATCATACCTGCAAAGATAAGTTTGTCCAGTGGGATCTATTTAGTCAACAACTGCAATAAATATTTAGATAAATAAATTAATAAATAAAATTACAGAGACCTGCAACTATAGTTGCCAAAAGTAAGATGCAAATAATTCTTCCCATCTCCATCCTAGAAGACAAAAAAAAGAGTGTATCACAACAATCACCACAATAAACCAGACTCATTCACTGCAAGAAATATTATTGACATATATATTACATCTATAAAAACTCTCTCCCTCTGTTTAATATATATATATATATATATATATATATATATATATATATATATATATATACGTATGCATATATGGAGGAATGTATAGCAGGGTTCATTGTTTCTTCTCAAGTTCAGGTATGGAGGACAGGGGTTGCATATCAGAGGATCTATCTTCACAGGGCTGCTTTGAGTTAGATTCAGCATGACTATAACCCTTGGTAGAGGCTACAGGAAATAGCTTGGTGCTGCTGTGTATAAGAGTTAAACAACAGGAAATCAACCTGAGGTAACCACTTACCCCCTTCATTCCAGGGGAATTTATTGGTTTGTTTGGATAATTCTATACCATGCGTCCAGCTTCATCTCTCTTCTCAGCTCCTTTATAATTTTTACTAGTGTAGAATGGTTAGAATAGTTATGCAAATATTATAAGAACATGGCACACATGGAATGAGGTGCTAATGCAGTTAGTCTTAGATCAAGAAAAATGCAGTTAGTCAAGAAAAATATACTCATATTGACAGAGAACGTATATCATGAAGAAGTGAAACTACTGCTACACTTTGTGTAATATCCTAACTTACACTTTGCAGGCAAGTATTTTTTTTATAATGGCATCCATGCTTTGTGTCTCTCCTGTTGTATCTGTCCTTGCTGCTGTGATCTTTAACCCAAGAAGAAAGAGTGTAAGAAAAAGTGTCACTGAAGTAGCCTAGTTATAAAATAACTACAAAGATGCAAGTAAAAGTACTATACTGAGAATTAAATGATATACAGTAAAGTGCCATTCCAAAATGACACTAAGATTAATGATGGCAATGGACATTATGGTAATAATTCACAAAGTAAAAGCTAAGATAATATATTTATGGCATGCATCTGAGCTTAAAAGTTTGCTAATTACATGCTTAGAGGCAACAGGATTTATTCTGTGATAATCTTCCTGATCTGTTGGTCACTCTTGATTCCTTTTTCTTTTTATTGGTTTATCTCAGTGATCTAATTCAATTCTTGATCATTCATCTATTGCTGCCACGCAATCTTAATCTGCATTCCACTGTTCTATTGCTACTACACAATCTTAATCTGCATTCCACTGTTCTACCATTAACACACAATCTTCATCTGAATTCCACTGTTCTACTGCTACCACACAACTTTAATCTGCATTCCACTAGTCTATCACTAACGCACAATCTTAATCTGCATTCCACTGTTGTACTGCTACCACACAATTTTAATCTGCATTCAACTGATCTACCACTACCAGTTTTAATCTGCATTACACTATTCTACTGCTAACAGACAATCTTAATCTGCATTCCACTCGTCTGCTGCTACCACACAATTCAGTCTTCATTCCACTATTCTACTGTTACCACACAATTTTAATCTGCCTTCCACTATTCTACTGCAAACACACAATCTTAATCTGAATTCCAGAGTTCTACCATTAACATGCATTCTTAATTTGCATTATGCTATTCTACCGCTACCACACAATCTTAAAATGCATTCCACTTTTCTATTGCTACCACAGAATCTTAATCTGCATTCCACTGTTCTACTGTTATAACACAGTTTTAATCTGCATTCCATTGTTCTGATGCTACTGCACAATCTTAATCTGCATTCCACTGTTCTACTGCTACCAATCGTAATCTTTTTCTACTGTTACCACACAGTTTTAATATGCCTTCCACTGTTCTACCATTAACGCACAATCTTAATCTGCATTCCACTGTTGTACTGCTACCACACAATTTTAATCTGCATTCAACTGATCTACCACTACCAAACAATTTTAATCTGCATTACACTATTCTACTGCTACCACACAATCTTAATCTGCATTCCACTGGTCTACTGCTACCACACAATTTCAGTCTTCATTCCACTATTCTACTGTTACCACATAATTTTAATCTGCCTTCCACTATTCTACTGCAACCACACAATCTTAATCTGAATTTCTGTGTTCTACCATTAACACGCACTCTTAATCTGCATTACACTATTCTACTACTGCCACACAATCTTAATCTGCATTCCACTGTTCTACTGATACCAATCTTAATCTTTTTATACTGTTACCACACAGTTTTAATATGCCTTCTACTGTTCTACCATTAACGCACAATCTTAATCTGCATTCCACAATTCTACTACTACCACACAATCTTAATCTTCATTCCACTATTCTGCTGTTACCACACAATTTTAATCTGCCTTCCACTGTTCTACCATTAACGCACAGTCTTAATCTGCATTCCACTATTCTACTGCTACCACAGAATCTTAATATGTATTCCACTGTTCTATTGCTACCACACAATCTTAGTTTGCATTCTACTGTTCTGCTGCTGCCACACTATCCTAATCTGCATTCCACTATTCTATTGCTACTACACAATCTTAATCTGCATTCCACTGTTCTGCTGCTACCACACTATCCTAATCTGCATGCCACTGTTCTGCTGCTACCACACAATTGTAATCGCATTCCACTGTTCTACTGCTACCACACAATTTTAATCTGCATTCCACTATTCTATTGCTAACACACAATCTTAATCTGCATTCCACTGTTGTACTGCTATCACACAATTTTAGTCTGCATTCAAATGATCTACCACTACCAAACAATTTTAATCTGCATTATACTATTCTACTGCTACCACACAATCTTAATCTGCATTCCACTGGTTTACTGCTACCACACAATTTCAGTCTTCATTTTACTATTCTACTGTTACCACACAATTGTAATCTGCCTTCCACTATTCTACTGCAACCACACAATCTTAATCTGAATTCCAGTGTTCTACCATTAACACGCACTCTTAATCTGCATTGTGCCATACAATCTTAATATGCATTCCACTGTTCTGTTGCTACCACACAATCTTAATCTGCATTCCACTATTCTACTGTTATAACACAATTTTAATCTGCATTACATTGTTCTGATGCTACCGCACAGTCTTAATCTGCATTCCACTGTTCTACTGCTACCAATCTTAATCTTTTTCTACTGTTACCACACAGTTTTAATATGCCTTCTACTGTTCTATCATTAATGCACAATCTTAATCTGCATTCCACAATTCTACTACTACCACACAATCTTAATCTTCATTCCACTATTCGAATGTTACCACACAATTTTAATCTGCCTTCCACTGTTCTGTTGCTACCACACATTCTTAGTTTGCATTCTACTGTTCTGCTGCTACCACACTATCCTAATCTGCATTCCACTATTGTATTGCTACTACACAATCTTAATTTGCATTTCACTGTTCTGCTGCTACCACACTATCCTAACCTGCATTTCACTGTTCTGCTGCTACCACACAATTGTAATCTGCATTCCACTGTTATATTGCTACCACACAATCTTAATCTGCATTCCACTGTTCTACTATTAACAATCTCAATCTTCATTCCACTGTTCTGCTGCTACCACACAATCTTAATCTGCATTCTACTGTTCCACTGCTACGACACAATCTTAATCTGCATTCCACTGTTCTATTGCTACCAATCTTAACCTACACTCCACTGCTACCATGCAATCTTAATCTGCATTCCACTGTTCTATTGCTACCACACAAACTTAATCTGCATTCCACTGTTCTGTTGCTATTACACAACCTTAACCTGCATTCCACTGTTATATTGTTACCACCACAATCATAATCTGCATTTCACTGTTCTGTTGCTGCCACTACAATCTTTATCTGAATTCCACTGTTTTGTTGCTACTACACAATCTTAATCTGCATCCCACTGTTCTACTGCTACCACACAATCTTAATATTCATTCCACTATTCTACTGCTACCACACAATCTTAACCTGCATTCCACTGCTCTATTGCTATCACACAATCTTAATCTGCATTTCACTGTTCTGTTGCTGCCACCTCAATCTTAATCTGAGTTCCATTGTTTTGTTGCTACTACACAGTCTTAATCTGCATTCTACTGTTCTACCACTACCACACAATCTTAATATGCATTCTACTGTTCTACCATTAACAGACAATCTTAATCTTCATTCCATTATTCTACGGCTACCACACAAGCTTAATCTGCATTCCACTGTTCTACCATTAACACAAAATCTTAATCTGCATTCCACTATTCTACTGTTACCACACAATCTTAATCTGCATTCCACTGTTCTACCATTAACATAGTCTTAATCCACATTCCACTATTCTACTGCAACCGCACACTGTTAATCTGCATTCCACTATTTTGTTGCTACCACACAAACATACACATTCTGCTGTTTTATTGCTACCACAAATCTTAACCTGCATTCCCCTGTTCTACAGCTACCACATGGTCTTAATCTGCATTCCACTGTTCTGCTGCTACCACACAATCTTTATCTGCATTCCACTATTCTACCACTACAAGACAATCTTAATCTGCATTCCACTGTTCAGTTGCTACCTCATAATCTTCATCTGCATTCCACTGTTCTACTACCACACAATTTTAATCTGCATTCCACAGTTCTGCTGCTACCATGCAATATTAATCTGCATTCCTCTGTTCTGCTGCTACCACACTATCTTAATCTGCATTACACTGTTCTGCTGTCACCACACAATCTTAATTTGCATTCCATTGTTCTGTTGCTACCACACAATTTTAATCTTCATTCTCCTGTTCTGTTGCTACTACAGAATCTTAATCTGTATTCCAGTGTTCATGATACATGGGCTAGCAGTGCAGAGATGCTCACATTATGGCAGAAAGTCAGAGAGAGATGTATAGCTATAGAAAAAATGAAAAATACACAGATAATTAAGTAATGCTGTCTCCTGAGATTATCTGGACTAGTAATAAGATAACACTTCATTAATCCTTCAATTCCAGCAACAGTTACATAAGACAGTTTGTTTTTGCTATGGAAAGATCCCATAGTCTGTGGCAGACATCAGCAACTGAGCAAAATGTTCTTTACATATTCAGTTAAGTGATGCACTAATATAATATAATTAAATATTCCAGATAAATCTGATATACATGCTAAAGTTACCCCTTTAAGAAAATCACTATTTTCTTAAAAAAATATTACGATACCAGATTGTATCAATCGATAAATGTCTGCCTATGGGACAATATTTCCCTTACAGAAATATGTTAAATAACAACCATACCTACAAAAAAATGAAAACAATGTTTTCCTTGCATCTTAATAATTATGCCCCTGCATCACTCTAAGCAATTATTTTCTATGTTTGGGGTTTTACATGTTAAACCCCAAAATGACCTGATAGGGGTTTGCCATGTAGTGGTATTTTTAGGGTTTTATCTCCCAGTGCAATTTTAAGAGGACACAGAATACACCATTGTGAGAAAATTTACTGTGTCTCAAAAGACAAATGATTAGAATATTTAAACCTATTCTATATTGGAGAGACTAAAAGGAAATTTAGAATTAGGTTGCAGGAACATATTAGAGACATTAAAAAATGTAAACTGGAAAGTCCTGTAGCATTACACTTTATGCAGGAACATCATGGTGATAGTGGCTTGTTACAAGCAACAATTTAAGAAAAAGTTATGGTAAGAAAGGGAGATGAAAGATTGATTAAAAATATATTAACATACAAAGAAACGGTGTTTATTTTAAAATTTGATGCTCTTACACCAAGGGGGTTGAATAAGGAAATCAATTGGAAATGCTTTCTTTAATTGATGTAATTGTTTTATTATTTGTTTGTCAAGGGGTATATATATATATATATATATATATATATATATATATATATATATATATATATATATATATATATATATATATATACAGGGGAAGGTTTTATTAAAAACGTACTCTTTGAAGGCTGTGGTAGCCGAGGCGCTAAGTGCAATAAATATTTTGGATCTGGTTCCTGTTGTTTTTTGTCTGAATTTTGGTTTGCTGTGTCGGTTGCTGATTAGAATATTTAGACTGGTTACAATTTTAACATCTCTGGGAAGGGGATCAGTCTGTCTTTTGTAATGGCATTTATTACTTTTTGTCAGCGTCTGTTACATAACACTGTATGCTAGATATGAGTGTTACGGCTTATATCAGTAGGCTGTTTAATGAGGTAACAAACCACTAAAACAACTCAAACCAAAGAAAATAGGTCAAGGAAGAAACGAACAGCTCAGGCAAAAAATAGCGTAATCTTCTTTAATACACGCTTTCGTCGAAAGACTTCATCAGAATACAACTTCAACTTACAGAAACTCTATAAATACTGACAAAATACATACTTAATCAATTAACCAATAAAATAATTAAAACTGAATAATCTAATCAGCCTAGTTTAAACAAATAAATTAGTGTCACCATTTTTATCAATACATAATTTACGATCCTTTAAAAAACATTTAATGTTTATAGCATCATTTAAACCAGGGAGTTTATCCGATCTTAACTTGATTTGCCACAAAGTTTCCCTTTGTTCAACGTAGTTTTTAAAATCACCCCCTCTTAGATCTGTCTTACATACTTCCAATACTGAAAATAAAAACTTCTTAAAATTGTGACATTCTATAGAGTGTTTGTATAAAGTGTTGGTCTAGTCATGTTTTCTAATACTGTAAATATGTTCACGAATTCAGATTTTTAAACTCCTAATAGTCATTCCAACATAGAAACTAGGGCATGTGCTACAAATACTGATATAAATAACTCCCTTAGTATTACAATCTACATAACCTGGGACTTCCAGTGTCTCACTTAAAGTGTCAACTGCTATATATGGTCCTTCAGCAATGAACCTGCACATGTTGCAGTGATGACATACAGACATTCCCTTTTTCTTAATTTTAACTGAGTCACCAGGATTCCTATTATTGTTTTCCAATGCCTTTTTTTATGTTAAAATTGTTCCTAAAAACAAATTTGGGCCTAACCCCTAAGATATTTACTATATCAGGGTTTCCTTGTATAATTTTCCAATTTCCCTCAATCAAACGCTTAATTTCAAAACTGTCTACACTAAGATCTAACGAACACATCAGTTCACCATCTCCCAAAGTATTAATTTTGCTTTTGGTCGAAAAAATTTGATTGTTAGAATCTACCGCGTTCAAAATGGCCTGATAATGTGAGGTCCTTTTATTTAAAACTTCTTCAATAATACTATCCAAGAATAATTTGTCATAGCCCCTATTAACAAACAAAGATTTGATAAAATGAATTTCCAAACTAAGATCATAGTCTTTGGAAGTCATTCAGCAAGCCCTAATTAGCTGTCCTTTAGGTATGTTTCTAACTGTATGTCTACTGTGCCCACTACGATAATGAAGATAACTGTTTGTAAAAGTGTTTTTACGATGTATTCGACTGTGGAAACGGTGGTCAATATTGTCCCACCATAATTGAATGTCCAAAAAGGTCACAGATACCCCAACATCTCCAGTGGTGAACTTCAAAAAACTAACTGTGGAATTAACTTCTGAGATGAAGGTGTTAACCGTGTCATAATTTCCTTCCATAATGAAAATCAAATCATCCATAAATCTGTAATAAAAGGAAATGTGAAAAATGTCCCTCAATCTGTCAAGATGTTCCTGTTCCCACCACATCATGACTAAATTAGCATATGAGGGTGCAGCAGGGGATCCCATGGCTACCCCTCTTTTTTGTTTGTAAAAAGTGTCGTCAAACAAAAAATAGTTATTATGTAGCACAATATCCAGTAATCTACAGATAATAGAAACACTATCTACACTGTATTTTTTACTTTTAGTTAACAGCATTCTAATTGCCTCCACTCCTTCCTCATGGGGAATACAAGTATACAATGATACTACATCCATGGTGAAGATAGTAAATCTGTTAGGATCAAAAACCGATATGTTCATATAGTCTCTTAATCTAGCCAAAAAATGCCAGGAGTCCTTAATAAAAGATGCCTGTTCAAGTACTAAGGGACCTAAAGTTGCATCAAGGACAAGTGAAATCCCTTCGGTGACCGAATGGGGTGAAGAAACTATCGGTCTAAATGGTGGATCCAAGGGATTTTTGTGTACTTTCGGAATACCGAACAGAACCCCTATTTTAGGTTGTTCATTAACACAAAAATTGTAAATATCTATAGTTATTTCACTGGACATTAATGCTTCATATAAATGGTACTGAATCAAGCGATGTTTCTTTTTAATTTCAAAGAGAGGAATAACTTCATATTCGTCCTCATTCTTTAAAATTTCTAACATCTTTTGTTTATATAACTCCTGTTCCATTTTATTTTAAAAACTACATTGAACAAAGGGAAACTTTGTGGCAAATCAAGTTAAGATCGGATAAACTCCCTGGTTTAAATGATGCTATAAACATTAAATGTTTTTTAAAGGATCGTAAATTATGTATTGATAAAAATGGTGACACTAATTTATTTGTTTAAACTAGGCTGATTAGATTATTCAGTTTTAATTATTTTATTGGTTAATTGATTAAGTATGTATTTTGTCAGTATTTATAGAGTTTCTGTAAGTTGAAGTTGTATTCTGATGAAGTCTTTCGACGAAAGCGTGTATTAAAGAAGATTACGCTATTTTTTGCCTGAGCTGTTCGTTTCTTCCGTGACCTATTTTCTTTGGTTCAGGCTGTTTAATGCTTTCATTCATCCTGTCCTTCAGTCACCACATATCCACTATTGTAAGGAAGTCTTTTTGATCACACAGCTTGTATCTAAAGAAATGTCATCCATGTACAGTGATATAATCATTTCATTGTAGTCAGCTCTCATCAGGCCAGTCATTGAATGTAAAGCCCCATTCAGTATATACCTGTCCAAATTCTTGTCACACCTGGGGTGACCACAATATTTTCTGACTAAAAAATAATCAAGGTCCTCAATCACAAAAATTATGCAGACCATTTTAAAGCCGTGTCTGTCTGTTTGGTGTCATACAGGCTACTAACATGTTACCTCTGCTTTGTGTATAGACCCTCAACAGACTCTTTCCTGTCAAACCAGTTACACAGTCACAAGTCAAATGGTAATGTGAATACCCACTCAAGGGATCTCATTCTCTTTTGCAACAAAAATAGAACATGTCGGAAGGATAGGTATGTCTCACAGAGAACACTTCTGTTATTGAACCATCTTCCACTCCACATGAACCAAAGCACTTATCCTACTGTATTCAGAAGTAATCTGGAAGAATGGATGGGAAACTGCAAATTCTTTCCTGATTTAGCACCCATGTCCCTCTCGGATGGGGCAACGAGTAAATGTCCCAGCATTTTCTTGCTCTGCCCACATCTGTGTTTTTCATACGCAAAACATAAGGGCTGAAAAGTACCATTGTTAGGTTTCTTAAGATTGTCACAGATCAAATAGTCTAATAAGCACTTATGAACCAGACAAGCCCCCAACCCCTCACAGAGAGGCATAACAGGCAGACTTTCCAGGTTCCCATCAGGAAATAGTGCTCTAAATACATGCCCCCAAGCATATACCCATCCAACTCCTTCCCTCCCCTCTGGCGGAGGTAAGCAGGTAACCTCCCCCCATGCCTGAGGTGCTAACTGAACTTGGGTCATCTACATCATAGTCAGGGCATTGTACCTCTATGACAGCAGGGTTGGCTTTTTACATCAGCTTTCACACCTTGATTTTCTTCATGCAATCTTGCTTTTCTGGCAAGTTCTTTTGCATAGAAGTTAAACAAGTAGGGGCTTTGTTGTACACCTTTACCAGTTTTATATCCTTCTGTTTCTCCTTGCTGTTTGAACTGTTGTTTCCAGAACAGTGCATTATAGCCTGTAAATAAGAACTATCAAATTTTCTTGATATACACATGCTTCTTGATATGGGCCAGCATTTTTCATGATTTAATACTCAATATGTTTAAATCATAAGTCAGATGCTTTGCTATAGTTAATGAAGAACATGCAAATATGCTTTGACATTCTTTTCTTGTTAAGGATCCATTTTATATCTGAAAAAATGTCTCTATTCTTTTTTCTTTCCAGAATCCTGCATGTACTTCTGGCAATTCTCATTCTAAGTAAGGATGTAATTTTCTATATTCAGTTGTTGCAATTCTTCACAAAGACCACCACCAATTTCCAGGGGATTGTTCATTTGGTAAGGCTTTCAGTGCTTTTTACATTTTTTTTCAATATCATCCATTTCTGACCATATGGTATATGCTGAAATGGCTATCGATCTGTTTGTTCTTTATGTACTGTAACTCAATGTATTCCTTCTACATTTTCTTAATCTTGTCAGGATCATTCAGCATTGGATCTTGAATAAGTTTTAATACTCCATGTCAAGGCTGTGAATTTTCCCTTTAACTCTTGCAGTTTTAAAAAAAAGCTAATTTTGTTTTGCCACTAGTATTTCCTGATTCTGTTTTCTTGTTTGCACCATTATAGTGCTTCTTTTTTTCCTCATCTTGCAACATGTTGGAAATTATGGTGATGTCTCTCGGTGGTTTCTCGTTCTCCTGTAGCTTTAACTTCTCTATGTTTCTAAGCACTCTTCAATCTGTCATCCGTCAACAAATCTTGCTTTTTCACAGGAATATTTCATTTTTTCAAGTACTGCTTTATTGATTTCTCCCCCTAGTGCTTCTGGGTCCTGTACCATTTGCATGCAATGCAACAAACCAATTTTGCAGGCAAGATCGTAATTTCATATACCTGACTAATGTACCCCTCTACAGTTTTAGCTTGATTTGCCTACTAATAGCTGATGATCTATACAATAGTCTTCATTTTTTATGTTGATGTCACTGAGTTTTTCATTGCTTTTTGCTTCCACAAATATAAGCAATTTGATTTCTGTACAATCTGTTAAGTGAAGCCCATATGTACATTTGCTATTTATGCTGTGAAAAAAGGTGCTTGAAATGAACTAAACTTTGTCTTGCAAAATGCTATCCAATTTTCTCTTGCTTTACTTCTATTACTGAGTTCACATTTTCCAACCACCTGATCTGCAACTACCCTGCCAACATTTCATTCTAGTTGTCCATGACTTTCAGTCTATCCTGTTGCACATTCTGTCATTTTTAGCATGTACTTGGTGGTGCTGCGGTAGCATTGTCGCCTCACAGCAAGACATTGTCCCATTCAGTTCTCAGCTAGAGTATCTTCTGTGTGAAGACATGCATGAATGGGCGTACCTTCGTTAAAGGTTGTGCGTCAGGGCCAGCAACTCTGTAAAAATCAACTGCCAATCATTAGCGGACCGGAGTTCTGCTGTGGCGAGCCCTAACCGGGAAAAGCCAAAAGAAACAACAACTTGCTTGTAGAATTGACCAACATTGTTTTCTTCTGCATCAGTTGTTAGTATATGTATTTGAATTATGCTAACAGGTGTACCTTGTAGGAGAACAATAGCTAGCTCATCTGGAAACCAGTACAGATCCCCAAACTGACACCCCTCAAACTAAAGTTAAGGAGCAAAAAACTTTTAGCCACTCCCACAACTGTAACAAGATCACAGGTTCATGGGTAAGTACTAGGCTAGCTGCCCTTGTGGGCCATTTTAAGCCAAGCCAATTTCCATTTTTGTGCTCAAAATAACCTCATCTCATTTGGTTATAGACTGGCCTTACCCATTCCATGGTCAATAATTATATATTACCCCTAATGAGGATAACTGGGATCATACCATAAATAATTTGAGGGGACCCATGCATGGGATAAAGCATTTAAAAACTGTCTCTGTCTATTGGTAGTACAGGGGAGCAGTCCTGGGGTAAATTTTCTGTTTCTCATCCATAGATCTAAGCTGTGCTTGGAAACGGACAAAGGCAAACTTTGTTTTTTGTGGATGGGGAGTCTGTTCCACAGTCGTGGTATCCTCTGAGAAATATACCTGCCCTTCAAAACCATACTGTTAATGTTGCAGAAGAGGTTTAGATCCCTAGACTCAGTATTTCTGATGACATTTGTTTTGCTGATGTGCAGTAGGTCCATCGCTATTGGGTCGGAGGATGCCTTGTATGCCAGACACAGGTCACGTCTTAGCAGTCTGTAGGATACTGATTATATTGACAGGGCTTTGGTTCAGTCTATGTAGGACAGGTTGTTTAGGCCTTGTATCCTTTTAGTAAGGCGTCTCTGTGAGCATTCCAGTTGTTGTATGTGTCTGGACAGATGCATGTCAAAGGGGGTATTATATACAATGACTGGCCTAATGAGGGCTGAGTAAAGGGGGGCAATGACATCCCTACATCTAGGCACGATCCCTTTGTTTATAAGCTGTGCAGTATAGAAGGACTTTAGTACAACAACAGACACATGCTGGTCAAAAGGTAGGTTACTGTTCATATAAGTTCCCAAATCTCAAACAAATGGGTCATCTCTTAGGGGCGTATTGTCAATGTCATATTTCCCAGGGGTAAATGACTTCCTGAAGGATACAGTTTCCAACCGTGATTTTGACATCAGTTATTTATTTGAAACAAACCTTCCTGTAGAATGGCTAACTCATTTGGGGATTCAATGACTGCTCCTAGCTTACAGTCATCTGCAAACTTAGTCATCCAGAGACCTTTGATATTGTCTTTTACTTCAGAAAAGTAGATGCCAAACAGGAGAGGTCTCAACATAGAACCCTGGGGGATTCCAGTGATGACTGGTCTCTGTGGAGGTAATTTCCCCTATTCTGAATATCTGCATCCTATCTGTGAGCCAGTTGGCAGTCCAGTGTGTGGCAAAGGAGTTTATTCCCAGTTTATTTAGCATTTCTACTATGCATGAGTGCGGAATTGTGCCAAAAGCTTTGGCCAGGTCAAGGTATGTGGCGTATACTATTTTGTCTTCATCCATTGCTTTGGTGACGTTTTCAAAAATGTCCACCAGGTTGAGTAAGCATGATCTGCCCTTGACAAATCCAAATTGAAACAGGTCCAATGTTTGGAGGTTCCCTCTGTCCCGATGGATTAATTCCATGATAAGTCTTTAAGATGCTTGTTAAACTTGTAACACTATAACAAGCAGCTTGCCATAGTTACAATCACGTACTCGCCTCACACTAAGCACCTAAGTCAAGATGTAAATATAAGATTGCCATTCATTTAAGGGCCTACAGTATCCCTGCAGCTTGTAATGCAATGCCAGTTACTGCACTTCTGCACCATCAGCACCTGCCAATCACACGCCCTGACAGTTTGCACCCAGGGCAGCCACCCTGTTTGCACAACCCTATTTACGTCTCTCTTCCTTGTGGATAAATGGATACTAAGCGTTCAGTGACTGCATTACATTGCAATACAGTTCTTGCAGGTCCTTAATTATAAAAATGACAACACTTCTACTTTGGCTTTCATTTTGAGTGTAATATACCATATGGTCATCAGATTCTAAGTGCCCGCTGCTCATGCATTTTGTTCAATAACATTCAACAGATTGAACTATGTAGATTCCATTTTATTCTTAACTACAGTCAGCTTTCCCTTTCTCATACTTCCTATCAGTAGAAATTCACCTACTATTATCAAAATTCATATGTCTTGCTACTGACAATGCCCAAATGGGTTCCCCTCTGTTTGCAGAGCAGTATCTATACTTATAAATGAAGAGAGGTAATTAGAAATGTATGCTGCTTATCTTTGGAAAGAAGCAACTATTGTTCACTTCAGTAAAAATGATAAACTCACTCAAAGCATCTAAGTATTGAACCATTGCACCACTTTGCTCTAGATCAAAGTTTCTAAGAGAAGTCATATATTCTCACCTGCTTAACTACTTAAAATACTTACATCTCACTTTTCAACTTTCAGCATAGATTTAGACTTAAGCCAAAGAATCTGCATCTTCTAGTGAATATAGAAAGTCTCTGTTTTCACCTTGAATTAGTAAATGTCACAGGATGCCCCATTTATTTACAAGGCAGCCAAACTAGACCTCTGTCTACAGCTTTGCCCAGGCTAACAGTTATTTTTAACACAGAACTCAGTTCATCTACTACTCTCCTCACGTGATGTACTGCATTCACAGAACTCAGTTCATCTACTCCTCCCCTTCTCACGTGATGTACTGCATTCACAGAACTCAGTTCATCTACTCCTCCCCTTCTCACGTGATGTACTGTATTCACAGAACTCAGTTCATCTACTCCTCCCCTTCTCATGTGATGTACTGCACTCACAGAACTCAGTTCATCTACTCCTCCCCTTCTCACGTGATGTACTGCATTCACAGAACTCAGTTCATCTACTCCTCCCTTTCTCATGTGATGTACTGCATTCACAGAACTCAGTTCATCTTCTCCTCCCCTTCTCACGTGATGTACTGTATTCACAGAACTCAGTTCATCTACTCCTCCCATTCTCACGTGATGTACTGCATTCACAGAACTCAGTTCATCTACTCCTCCCTTTCTAACGTGATGTACTGTATTCACAGAACTCAGTTCATCTACTCCTCCCCTTCTCATGTGATGTACTATATTCACAGAACTCAGTTCATCTACTCCTCCCTTTCTCACGTGATGTACTGTATTCACAGAACTCAGTTCATCTACTCCTCCCCTTCTCACGTGATGTACTGCATTCACAGAACTCAGTTCATCTACTCCTTCCTTTCTCATGTGATGTACTGTATTCACAGAACTCAGTTCATCTACTCCTCCCCTTCTCACGTGATGTACTGTATTCACAGAACTCAGTTCATCTACTCCTCCCCTTCTCACGTGATGTACTGCATTCACAGAACTCAGTTCATCTACTCCTCCCTTTCTCACGTGATGTACTGTATTCACAGAACTCAGTTCATCTACTCCTCCCCTTCTCATGTGATGTACTATATTCACAGAACTCAGTTCATCTACTCCTCCCTTTCTCACGTGATGTACTGTATTCACAGAACTCAGTTCATCTACTCCTCCCCTTCTCACGTGATGTACTATATTCACAGAACTCAGTTCATCTACTCCTCCCCTTCTCACGTGATGTACTGTATTCACAGAACTCAGTTCATCTACTCCTCCCATTCTCACGTGATGTACTGTATTCACAGAACTCAGTTCATCTACTCTACCCCTTCTCACGTGATGTACTGTATTCACAGAACTCAGGTCATCTACTCCTCCCCTTCTCACGTGATGTACTGTATTCACAGAACTCAGGTCATCTACTCCTCCCCTTCTCACGTGATGTACTGTATTCACAGAACTCAGTTCATCTACTCCTCCCCTTCTCACGTGATGTACTGTATTCACAGAACTCAGTTCATCTACTCCACCCCTTCTCACGTGATGTACTGTATTCACAGAACTCAGTTCATCTACTCCTCCCCTTCTCGCGTGATGTACTGTATTCACAGAACTCAGTTCATCTACTCCTCCCCTTCTCACGTGATGTACTATATTCACAGAACTCAGTTCATCTACTCCTCCCCTTCTCACGTGATGTACTGTATTCACAGAACTCAGTTCATCTACTCCTCCCCTTCTCATGTGATGTACTATATTCACAGAACTCAGTTCATCTACTCCTCCCTTTCTCATGTGATGTACTGTATTCACAGAACTCAGTTCATCTACTCCTCCCCTTCTCACGTGATGTACTGTATTCACAGAACTCAGGTCATCTACTCCTCCCCTTCTCACGTGATGTACTGTATTCACAGAACTCAGGTCATCTACTCCTCCCCTTCTCACGTGATGTACTGTATTCACAGAACTCAGTTCATCTACTCCTCCCTTCTCACGTGATGTACTGTATTCACAGAACTCAGTTCATCTACTCCACCCCTTCTCACGTGATGTACTGTATTCACAGAACTCAGTTCATCTACTCCTCCCCTTCTCGCGTGATGTACTGTATTCACAGAACTCAGTTCATCTACTCCTCCCCTTCTCACGTGATGTACTATATTCACAGAACTCAGTTCATCTACTCCTCCCCTTCTCACGTGATGTACTGTATTCACAGAACTCAGTTCATTTACTCCTCCCCTTCTCACGTGATGTACTGTATTCACAGAACTCAGTTCATCTACTCCTCCCCTTCTCACGTGATGGACTGCATTCACAGAACTCAGTTCATCTACTCCTCCCTTTCTGATGTGATGTACTGTATTCACAGAACTCAGTTCAGCTACTTTTCCCCTTCTCACGTGATGTACTGTATTCACAGAATTCAGTTCAGCTACTCCTCCGCTTCTCACGTGATGTACTGTATTCACAGAACTCAGTTCATCTACTCCTCCCCTTCTCATGTGATGTACTATATTCACAGAACTCAGTTCATCTACTCCTCCCTTTCTCACGTGATGTACTGTATTCACAGAACTCAGTTCATCTACTCCTCCCTTTCTCATGTGATGTAGTATATTCACAGAACTCAGTTCATCTACTCCTCCCTTTCTCACGTGATGTACTGTATTCACAGAACTCAGTTCATCTACTCCTCCCCTTCTCACATGATGTACTGTATTCACAGAACTCAGTTCATTTACTCCTCCCCTTCTCACGTGATGTACTGTATTCACAGAACTCAGTTCATCTACTCCTCCCCTTCTCACATGATGTACTGCATTCACAGAACTCAGTTCATCTACTCCTCCCTTTCTCACGTGATGTACTGTATTCACAGAACTCACTTCATCTACTCCTCCCTTCTCCGCGTGATGTACTGTATTCACAGAACTCAGTTCATCTACTCCTCCCCTTCTCACGTGATGTACTGTATTCACAGAACTCAGTTCATCTACTCCTCCCCTTCTCACGTGATGTACTGTATTCACAGAACTCAGTTCATCTACTCCTCCCCTTCTCACGTGATGTACTGTATTCACAGAACTCAGTTCATCTACTCCTCCCCTTCTCACGTGATGTACTGTATTCACAGAACTCAGTTCATCTACTCCTCCCCTTCTCACGTGATGTACTGTATTCACAGAACTCAGTTCATCTACTCCTCCCCTTCTCACGTGATGTACTGTATTCACAGAACTCAGTTCATCTACTCCTCCCTTTCTCACGTGATGTACTGTATTCACAGAACTCAGTTCATCTACTCCTCCCCTTCTCATGTGATGTGCTATATTCACAGAACTCAGTTCATCTACTCCTCCCTTTCTCACGTGATGTACTGTATTCACAGAACTCAGTCCATCTACTCCTCCCCTTCTCATGTGATGTAGTATATTCACAGAACTCAGTTCATCTACTCCTCCCTTTCTCACGTGATGTACTGTATTCACAGAACTCAGTTCATCTACTCCTCCCCTTCTCACGTGATGTACTGTATTCACAGAACTCAGTTCATCTACTCCTCCCCTTCTCACGTGATGTACTGTATTCACAGAACTCAGTTCATCTACTCCTCCCCTTCTCACGTGATGTACTGTATTCACAGAACTCAGTTCATCTACTCCTCCCCTTCTCATGTGATGTACTGTATTCACAGAACCCAGTTCATCTACCCCTCCCCTTCTCACGTGATGTACTGTATTCACAGAACTCAGTTCATCTACTCCTCCCTTTCTCACGTGATGTACTGTATTCACAGAATTCAGTTCATCTACTCCTCCCTTTCTCACGTGATGTACTGTATTCACAGAACTCAGTTCATCTACTCCTCCCTTTCTCACGTGATGTACTGTATTCACAGAACTCAGTTCATCTACTCCTCCCCTTCTCACGTGATGTACTGTATTCACAGAACTCAGTTCATCTACTCCTCCCCTTCTCACGTGATGTACTGTATTCACAGAACTCAGTTCATCTACTCCTCCCTTCTCACGTGATGTACTGTATTCACAGAACTCAGTTCATCTACTCCTCCCCTTCTCACGTGATGTACTGTATTCACAGAACTCAGTTCATCTACTCCTCCCCTTCTCACGTGATGTACTGTATTCTCAGAACTCAGTTAATCTACTCCTCCCCTTCTCACGTGATGTACTGTATTCACAGAACTCAGTTCATCTACTCCTCCCTTTCTCACTTGATGTACTGTATTCACAGAACTCAGTTCATCTACTCCTCCCTTTCTCACGTGATGTACTGTATTCACAGAACTCAGTTCATCTACTCCTCCCTTTCTCACGTGATGTACTGTATTCACAGAACTCACTTCATCTACTCCTCCCCTTCTCACGTGATGTACTGTATTCACAGAACTCAGTTCATCTACTCCTCCCCTTCTCACGTGATGTACTGTATTCTCAGAACTCAGTTCATCTACTCATCCCCTTCTCACGTGATGTACTGTATTCACAGAACTCAGTTCATCTACTCCTCCCCTTCTCACGTGATGTACTGTATTCACAGAACTCACTTCATCTACTCCTCCCCTTCTCACATGATGTACTGCATTCACAGAACTCACTTCATCTACTCCTCCCCTTCTCACGTGATGTACTGCATTCACAGAACTCAGTTCATCTACTCCTCCCCTTCTCACGTGATGTACTGTATTCACAGAACTCAGTTTGTCTACTCCTCCCCTTCTCACGTGATGTACTGTATTCACAGAACCCAGTTCATCTACCCCTCCCCTTCTCACGTGATGTACTGTATTCACAGAACTCAGTTCATCTACTCCGCCCCTTCTCACGTGATGTACTGTATTCACAGAACTCAGTTCATCTACTCCTCCCCTTCTCACATGATATACTGTATTCACAGAACTCAGTTCATCTACTCCTCCCCTTCTCACGTGATGTACTGCATTCACAGAACTCACTTCATCTACTCCTTCCCTTCTCACGTGATTTACTGTATTCACAGAACTCAGTTCATCTACTCCTCCCCTTCTCACGTGATGTACTGTATTCACAGAACTCAGTTCATCTGCTCCTCCCCTTCTCACGTGATGTACTGTATTCTCACCATTTTCATTACTCTGCCTCCTCGGTGTACACATCCTCCACTGCCATGCTCCCTTTCTTTACAGAACTTGCTTCTCCTCACTTAAGCTTTTTCTCTTTCTCTCTTGTTCCACATTATTCATTATTGTCCCCTCTTTTGTTTGCTGTTTATGCTACTTCATACATTTTCTCTTGTTTCCTTTACATATTTTGTTCTTGCTATCCTAATTTGTTTTATTTCTTACATGTTTTTAATCAGGAAGACATGACTGCATATAGCCTCTTTTCAGGCAGAGGTCTGGGAGGAAAAGATCCGTTATCACATTTCCCAGAGACATTAGATTAAACCACGTGGATGTTTTCAATATGAATTTACATTATACATTTATTAAAGTAGTTACTACAAGATAAAACAGATTCACTATTAGATGTCTGTCCCTTCCTTCCTTTAGTTCTCATCTTTTCTAATATTTCTGCAGTTTTCCAATATTCATTTATCTTATCCTGACTGTCTAGCAGCATATATATCTCATGCATGCCTGCAGTGCCTTTTATTGCATGTAACACTCATAGCTCCATACAATGTCCTGACATTTTTGGGGACTAACTTCCATACATTAGTAAGTCATCAATTAATAACAGTCAGCACAAGAAAGGTAACTGTGTAATTAGCGATGCTACACTAAGATTATGGATCTAGGATTTCCTGCAATGATAATATTAATCACCATTTGTCACTTGTCATTCTTAATTTCATAGTTACATTCATATCTTTTTAACTGAGAGAGCTGGGGCATGGTGTGAAATGTCATGCTGTGAGAGAAAAATGCATTGTTACTGTTCATTTTTAATATACTAAAATATAATAAAATAATATAATAAAATACAAATATCTGAGCAAATAAACGAATGAGGAAAACAAAACGAAGCAAGGTTAGAGATATAGGAGATATTGTTAGCTGTTTGCTGTTAACTATGAAGATATGCAGTATTTCCATATATACAGTAATATCTCCAAAGCAAAGTGTTTCACAAGAGTATTGCATGGCATCACATCAAACCTTAGATGATTTTGAATAAAACTGTCAGGGACTTTTGTATTGTAAGTTGCACATGCTGAAAGATGTTCAGCATCGGTTATTTTGCTAATTATGCAGATAAACACACTGCTATATTTCTGAAAAATATATCAGTAAACAAGCACTCAGAAATGAATGTCTTGCTTTTATATGAAATCTAAAATTCAGCTGAACAAAAGTAAACTGACATCATATGTCTAGGTTGTACAGTGTAGAATATATGAAAAGTTTGTGAAACTTTAGGGAAAATATAATTATTATTTTTTGTGCATTATATCATGTTATAGTATTGATATAAAGACTAAATTCACTGAATAGTATCACGTCAAAGGAGACCTTTTACTGATAACGTTGTTGTTTGTATCATTTTAATAACATTCACTGTCAACAAAATATTTCCATTTCTTTGGCTTATACTTTTTAAATTGATTTTTCAGAAAATACTCTGGAATGTAAGAAAGTGTGCAGTTTGCTAGAAGTGTGACATTCCACGGGTCAGAGGTGAAAAACATTAACATGATTCATTTTTCCTAGTTAACAGCATAATGTATATTCCCCATTATTTACAATTTGACACGCCTATGGTTAATTGTGGTATTCTCCCAATGTCTGATGTTCTTAGTTTTGCTTTGTTTTACAGATTTGGCTATAAATGGTACATTGCTGTCTCTGAAAATTGTGTTTACTGTACATTTAAATGTTATTAATTGTATCTCATGGCTTAATTTTGCCAAATACTTAGCTTTTTTACCTACTTTAATGGGAATGACCTCCATGCCTAAGTTGGGGAATAATTAAAGTTCCTGAAATCAGTATTGCTTCAGTTTTCAACGTTTGCCAAAAGTACTCTTCTCACCTGCAAAATCCTGTTGCTCCTACTACTACTACTATGGGAGCAGTCTTTGTGTCTTCTACATTGTTTTCATTTCAGCTTGAAAATCCTCTTATTTTAAGGCTTTGTGTCTTTCAGCACATAGGACAATATAATCACTGAGAGTAGCATTTTCAAAGATTAATGCTACATTTGTCTTTTTTCCTCAACTACTATATCTGGTTTTGTTACGTCATTTTATAAATGTTAGTATCGAGTGATCCCATGTGAGCTAAACTTCATCATTGTCAAAAATGCTTTGTGGCAGATATTACCAATGCTTCTTGGCTACTTCTGTATTGTAATGTTTGCACAATTCCCAATACAACAGTCGTGCCTCATCACGGTACCTTTCAGTAATCATATCCGACAATGAGATGTGCAACTGTTTCCAGTTCTGGTGTACAGAACCTGCATATGTCTATTTCTTCCACTTTTTCTATAGACTTTGTAATGTAAACCAATGTTGATGTATTTTGTATTTATTTATTTTGTTTTGGCGCTTTCAGTTGCTGTCTGATTTGAACTAAGCAGTGAAATCATGTTAGACTTCTTCTTTTCATGCTTCTACTATGTTTCGATCTGATGAGGTCAGCAAATATGTATGCAGATCTACGACTACAGACTATACATGTAGCAATTTTTGAGGAGACCCATACCTCCTTCAGAGTGAGGCAATGCATAGTCTGAGTTTGCATGTTTTCTTATATATCATTTGATAAACATGAAGATTGTTTTTGTCATGTCCAACTAATTCAGTGCTGTTTGGGGTCAGTCAGTCATGCCAAAGCTGTAAGTTAGAACAGAAAGAGCAAGTTGATTTTTAGTTTAGATGTTATTCCTAGACGTTGAGGCCGTTTTCAGTGTTACTAGCTTTATTTCTTAAGAAAATTTGTTCTCATTTATTCTAGTTTTATTGCTGACCCTTCATATAGTCTATCCTGCTCAAGTTTCTTTTTATCACAGCCATGCGCCATGTTGATGTTTTCTTGGTGCAGCAGAGTTCTTTTTTAAATGTTGCTTTTGCACATTTATCAAGACCAAAAGTCATTCGTATACCCTTTGAGAACATTTTCACCAATTGCAGTTGCAGTTTCAGATCCTCATCTGATGAACTATGCACTTTTAAATCATCAAGACAAAGGAGATGGGATATCTTTGAACAAGATGATTTATGGGAACTAAGTTGTAACCATAACCTTATTTATTAAGTAGACAGCTTAACTGGTTAAGGATAAATCAGAAGAGCAGTAATGACAAAGCACCCGGGAATACCCCCCTTTGAATGTTTTCTCTGGGATTATAATCTGGCCTTTGTCATGACAAAGTGGTTTGCCAGTGTTTCATAATGACTGTAGTATAATTGATCAATGTAGTTTGTATCTTATACATCTGTAAGCATGTCATTATCCATGAAAGTGGGATGCTGCTGAACACTTTTTTCATAGGTTCATAGTTTCATAGGTAGGTACTAGGCTATTGGCCCTAGGGCCTATATAAGCCTAGCCAAAAAGGTACCCTGGCTTTCACCACCCAAGAAAATGATTTTCCTGTGCTCCTGTCGAGCACTGCCACAGAGGTGATCCCCAGGGTGACTTTCTTATTTCCCATCCAATCATCAAGATTTTTCTTGAAGAGAGCTAATGAGGAGCTTTGTTTGATATAGATAGGTAGTTTGTTCCAGAGTATGGGACGTCTCTGAGACAGGAATCTATCCCTCCAGCATGTTCTGTTTATTGTAGTGACAAGGTTTAGGTCCCTAGAGTGTGTAGCTCGGAGGGATTGGGATTTCTTTAAGTGGAACATGTCCAACAGCTCTGGGTTTGACATAGCTTTGTATGTTAGGCAGAGATTGCCTCTGAGTAGGAGATATGCAACAGAGTAAATCTGGTGTTTTTTGAGATGGTCTGCGTAGGGCATCTGTTTGAGGTTGGTAATCCTCTTTGGGAGGTATTTCTGCGGCCTTTCCAATTGTAGATGTCTTGTGAGGTACATACCAAAAGGGGCATTGTACTCTATAATGGGTCTAATGAGTGATGAGTAGAGGAGAACAATTACCTCTTTTTTCCTGGATGAGAAACCTTTTGTGATGAGGTGTGCCATGTAGAAGGATTTCCTGACTACTGTGGCGATGTGATTACCAAAGGAGAGACTACTGTCCACCTGTGTCCCAAGGTCTCTTATCACACTTTCAGTGTTAAGTAGACTACCACCTATGTGGTAGCTCATGGGTGCAGAGTTTTTACCAAAGGGGATTTCAGTGCACGTTTTGGCATTGAGCTTGAGGCCATGGCTTTGACACCAGGCATCTGTCTCCATGAGGCCCTTTTGTAGGATGTCCACATCATTAGGAGTTTCGATTATGGCTCTTAGTTTGCAGTCATCTGTGAACTTCGTTAGCCAAAGACCTTTTGTGTTAGCCTGTACTTCAGAAAAGTAGATACCAAACAGGAGAGAACCCAGGACTGAACCATGTGTTACTCCACTTGTCAATGGTCTGAAGTTGGATTTGGAGTCTGCTACTTTCACAGTATAGGTTCTGTCAGTAAGCCAATTGGCAACCCATCTTGTGACATAGGGATTTATACCTAGTTTAGTGAGTTTATCTATAATTCCAGAGTGGGAGATGTTGTCAAAAGCCTTGGCGAGATCTAGATAGGCTGTACGAACCACCTTACCCTCGTCTACGGCTTTGGTGACTGCTTCAAAGAAATCTATCAGGTTTAGGAGACATGATCTGCCTTTTATAAACCTGAACTGGGTGGGGTCCAGAGTTTGGAAATTACCAATGTCTTTGTGTATAAGATCCATGATGATACGTTCCATGGCCTTGCAGACCAGGCTTGTTAGGCTAATGGGGCGGTAGTTCCCGGGGTCCATGGTGGCTCCCCCTTTGTGGAGTGCGATAACTGCTGCTGTGTGCCATTCAGTGAGCACAAAGCCTGAGGTGAGGCTATGATTGAATATGGTGCTTAGGTGGGGTGCCATTTCATTCTGCAGTTTGTGTAGAACACAGCCTGAGATGTTGTCAGTTCCCATGGATGTTGTGTTCTTGGCTTTGGAGAGTGTGGTTTTTACCTGTGCAGCCATGATTACAGGAACTTTGATTTCTTCCAGTATAGAGATGGGTCCTTTATGGGGTCAGAGGGGGGTAAAGTTAGCACTGAACCTATCTGCCAGGATGTTTGCAATATCAGTTGGTTCTGTATATTTAGTGCCATTGTGCTGTAACTCAGAGCAGATCTGAGTGTTGCCATTGAGATTCTTGACATAGCTAAAGAATGCTTTGTGGTTGTCTTTAGAATCAGTGGTAATTTTTGTTTTTCATAACTAGCATTGGAGGATTTTATGAGGGATCTCAGCTTCTTACTGAGGCTGACCAGGGAGTTCCTCCAATCATGGGATTTTACTCTTTTTTGCAACAGTTTCTTTCTTCTGTTGTAGAGTTTGTTTATGGTAGGGGACCACCAGATTGGCTTCCTTGGTTCTTTGAGGGATAGCATGATCCATGCACTCATGTAAATGCTTATAAAGTGCATTTGTGTAGGATTCAGTAGTCGTACCTCTATTGTCCGTCTACATGGGTGTCGTGAAGTTTGCCACTTCTGTCTTAAGAAGAGTGAAGTTGGCTTTGGAGAAATTTTTTACGGTGGTTTCCGTAATGGGGGGTGGGGGCAGAATGTGGATGTCTAGGGTGATTATCTTGTGGTCGGATCTGACCAACAAGGAATTGACCTCTGGTGTGGAACACCGGTCATCCATGTTGGTAATGACGAGGTCTAGGATATTGCTGCCCCTGGTGGGGGTGTGGATAAGTTAATCCAAGGCATTGGAATTTATGAATTCCAGAAAACGTTGAGCAAAAGAGTTGGTACATGAGTAGTTTTCCCAGTTAATGGTGGGGTCGTTGAAATTGCCCATTATTAGGGTGTTGGGTTGTACCCTAATATTTTCCAGTGTATCAAGAAATCTATTCATGCCATATGTAGACTCTTCTTTTTACAGATCTATTTGTTTGTTTGTTTCTTTCGGCTTTTCCCGGTTAGGGGTCGCCACAGCAGAACTCCGGTCCGCTTATGATTGGCAGTAGATTTTGACGTGCTGGCTTGCCGGGCCTAACGCACAACCTTCAACGAAGGAAGGCCCACTCACGCATGTCGCCACACAGAAGACGCTCTAACTGAGAATCGAACGGGCAACGTCTAAATGTGAGGCGACAACGCTACTGCAGCACCATCACCGCTTTATATCATGGATTTATTTAACAAGACACAATCCTTTGTTCCATATGATTTTCTTTTATTACCTTTTTGTTCTAACACCATCAAACTTTTTTCTAGACAGCTATAAATTTTTTCTGCATCAATTCTAGTACATAATTTAGATGTATATAGTCAGAAGGCATGCTATTTGTCTATAATTCTTAGGATGGCTTGCAGGTTCATTCTTAAATGGGAGTATCTTTTTTTCCTGTTGTTAACCAGGTTGCTGTATGTTAGGGATGTGCATATAAGTAATTTTTACTCAGGGCTTAAACCTTATGTAAAGATGTTAATACCTTCAGCCAAAAGTTAGATACTGCATCTGGACCTGGGGATTTCCATTTAGAAGTTTTTTTTAATTTTGTTTCAATTCCTCTGGTTGTTACTTCATCATATTGCATATCCTCTACATTAGAGCTTCTTACTGTTTCTGTACCTCCCTTGTATTAGAGCAAATGTCTTACTAGACTGCACCAATCTATATTATTGATAATTGTTCTTTATTTCAAAACCTTTTTTTGTTACTATTCTGAAAGGTGTTATGACCAGTTTGACCTCCCTAGTTAAACAATAAAAAAATGAACATGTGCAAAATAATGATCAAATAGTGTTGTATGAAAAGATTAAGTATATGATAAATCAGCTTACTATACCCTTAGAGGACTCAGGAGAAGCATAACACTCAAAATGGATATCTGTGTTGAAGTAACTCACATGGGATGATGCAGAAATGCTGAACTTAAATATTAGGATTAATTAAATGCATGTTACTTTCCATGTATCAGATGCTGACTTACAGGAATAGTACAGTTGTGTACACTTAACATAAATGTAGATGTTCGAGTGTATTCACTGTTGCAGTCATCACACTTGGGTTATCTGCCTGCAAGTAGCCCTCAGTCGGCCCGAATACCAGAGGCTTAGTATTTCTGCGTCAGTTGCTGTCGCTTCAGGACTGACGTCAGGCCGTCAGGGGTATAAAAACAGGCAGCCGGTGCCATTACATCAGTTTTTCTTGCCCCAAATGTCAGAAGCCCCCCAAATAAGGAGCTAAGTTATGGTGGAAAAAACACCACCAGTAAAAAGTAAATACCAATAGCCCTGTAAGGGATATGTAATAGAGATAGAGAAGAACAGAGAGAGAGAGAGAGAGAGACAAGGGAGCTGGAGGGTCGGAAACCAGGACTGCAACAGTGAATACACTTGAACATCTACATTTATGGTAAGTGTACACAACTGTGCTATGTTCTTCATGTTTCACTGTTGCAGTCATCACACTTGGGTTGATTCCCAAAGCTGAAGAATGGGTGAAGGCAGTCAAGAAGAGTTGGGGCTGGCTAGTATGCCCTGCAGGACTGCTGTTGCAAACCCCACCCTGGATTTGGAAAATATAGGCAGGTGGTAATGCTTGGTGAAGGTGTGAACAGAACTCCAGGTAGCAGCTTCCAGAATGTCCCTGGTAGGGACTCCCCTGAGGAATGCTGTAGAGGTTGAAGTTGCCCTAGTGGAATGTGTTCTGACCTCCAGAGGGGGTGGTTTCCCATGGTGTTTGTAACAGAAATGGATACAGTGTGATATCTATTCGGAGATGGTTTGTTTTGATATGGCCTTGCCCCCTGGCCCTGGTGCAAAGCTGACTAGTAACTGGTCAGATTTCCTGAAAGGCTTAGTCCTATCAAGGTAGAATCTGAGCTGTCTGTGCACATCTAAAGAGTACAGGATCCTTTCCCCTTTATTTTGAGGATTAGGGAAAAAGGTTGGCAAATGGATAGATTGGTTAAGAGCCACACTGGACTCCACCTTAGGCATAAAAGTAGGGTTAGTCCTGAGAGAGACCCTGTCAGCATGAAAAATAATGAAGCGTTCCACAGCCATAAGTGCTAGTAGCTCAGACACTCTTCTAGCTGAAGTGATGGCCAGAAGCAAGGCTGTTTTCCAAGAGAGGAATTTGAAGTCTGCTGACGCTGCAGGCTCAAAGGTGTGTAGTGTGAGCTTTTCCAGCACAAAGTTAAGGTCCCAAGCAGGGGTGGGGGCTCTCCTTGGTGGCCTTAAGTTGTTGGCCCCTCTCAGAAACTGTTTGATGAGAGGGTGAGAGAAGACAGGTGGCTCAGTACTGTAATGAGCAGAGATGGCAGAGGCATGGATCTTAATGGAAGAGAAGGCTAGACCTCTGTGGAGTAGATCTGTTAGGTAATCTAGGATGAGAGGTAAGGAGGGCAGTGCTGTGTCCACTCCTTTACAGTGAATCCAGGAACAATACCTCTTCCACTTATCAGCATAGGATTTCCTTGTACTGGGTCTTCTGGCTTCAAGAATGAGGTCCAGCACCTGCTTGCTTAGGCTGGCCACTGGAGGAGAATTTAAGGAATAAGCCAGGCTGCAAGGTTCAGGATTTGCAGTTGCGGATGCAAGATCTGTCCCTTCTGCTGAGTGAGGAGGGTTGGGATCTGGGTCAGGTGCCATGGTGGCATCAGTGACAGACTGCACAATAGAGAGTACCAGTGCTGGTGTGGCCAGTCTGGAGCAATCAGGATTGCCCTTGGTCTTTCCTGTCTTATCTTGAGTAATACTCTTGTAAGAAGAGGCAGAGGGGGGAATGCATAGATTGAGAGGTTAACCCACTGGAAGGATAGGCCATCCACTTTCCAAACCCTGCTGTGAGGTGTCCTGGTGCAGAATTTGCTGAGCTGGTGATTTTAAGGGGAGGCAAACAGGTCCACCTTCGAGGTCCCCCATTTCTGGGTTAGAAGGCTGAAGGTGTTGAAGTCTAATTGCCACTCATGTGGATCTAGGAGCTTTCTACTTAAGTTGTCTGCCAGAGAGTTTTGTTTGCTTGGCAGGAATTGAGCTTGCAGATGAATATGCATGGCCAAAGCCGTGTTCCACAGGGTCATGGCTAGCCTGCAGAGTGGGTAAGAGTGGGTTCCCCCCTGCTTGTTGATGTACCACATCACTGTGGTGTTGTCAGTTTTTATTAGCAGGGGTCCTGGTGAGAGTAGTGATCTGAAAGCTGTCAGAGCATCCTGAACAGCTAGCATCTCTTTTTGGTTGATGTGCAGATGAATGTGGCTTGGGCTCCAGTGGCCCTGAATGCACTTGTCATCCAGATGTGCCCCCCAGGCATAGTCTGATGCGTCTGTGGTTGCGGTCTGGGTGGCATGGGGTTGTGTAAAGGGCAGTCCCTTGTTGTAGTTGCATGCTGCTGCCCACCAACGAAACTCTGTCTTTAGACAAAGTATGATAGGTATGATGGTTTGCAGGTCCTGAGAATGTTGGCACCAAAGACTTTTTTAAGTACTATTGAAGTTTCCTCATATGCAGTCTCGCATATGGAATTAGTAGAATGCAAGAGGCCATGAACCCTAGAGCCTCCAGGATTTTTCTTGCAGATAGCTGGGTTCTGGTGGCCATATGAGTGAAGTAGCCTGTTAGATGGGCTTGTTTTTCTGGAGTAAGGAATGTCATCTGAGATGCTGTGTCCAAGTTTGCTCCCAGGACTACAATCTTTTGACTGGGGACTAGTTTTGATTTCTTTTTGTTGATAGTTTACCCCAGGGAGGTTAGAAGGTCCTTTACAAATGTCAGGTGCTGCAACAGCTTTTCCTGACTGTCTGCCTGAATCAGGCAATCATCCAAGTAAGGGTATATTTGAATCTTTCTCTGTCTGCAATAGGCAATGGCTGTTGCCAGGCATTTTGTGAAGACTCTGGGAGCAGTGGATAAGCCAAAGGGAAGTGCAGAAAACTGATAATGCATAGATCCTGCCCTGAAGCATAGATATTTCCTGCATGAGTCCCTGATAGGGATGTGCAGATAGGCTTCCTTTAGGTCTAGGGTGGTTAACCAGGCATCTTTGGACAGCATAGGGAGAAGTTGCTGAAGGGTGAGCATTTTGAATTTTGGTACCACCAGGAAGATGTTGAGAATGGAAAGATCTAAGATTGGGCGCCAGGTGCCCTATTTTCTGGGTACCAGAAAAAGTCTGGAATAAAACCCTTGACCTATCTGTTTCACAGGAACAGGTTGAATTGCCCTTATGGAGAGCAGGGATTGAACTTGGTTTTGTGCCTCTGCCCACTGGTTTGGAGGAAGGTCTGGGAACACTTTTGGGGTTGGGAGTGTGTGGAAATAGAATTTGTACCCCTGGGATACTATGTTGAGGACCCATCTGTCTTTGGTGATGGAGGTCCAGTTTTTTGCATGGTGGGCACGTTTTCCTCCTAGGGGCACAAGCAATTGGGCAGAGGTGAGGAGAGGAGTTGAGAAGTCATTGTGAATTATTTCCATAAGGGGGTGGCTTTGCACTCCCTGTTTTAAAAGTGGAGGTACTCCATTGCTTAGATCGCTGCATACCCTGAGACTGTAATCTGGGGGGGGGGTCTGTTTCCCCTGGGCCTAATGTGAGATGGCTTGGAGGGGGCCGGAAAGGACCAATGTTTCGAGGGGCAATGCCAACTGAATCTTGGAGGCTGCACTTGCAAAAAATCTTTGACTGTCTGCACAGACTTAGCCTTTTCTTCCATCTTTTTTAGAACCTCTTATGCTTTGGTGCCAAACAGATTGTCCTTGTTCAAAGGAGCATCCAGTAATTTTGATGTGACATGATCTGGCAAGGTCTGCTCCTTAAGCCAAGCATGCCTTCTAAGTACAGGACCTGTGACTGCTGCCCTGCAAGATGCTTCTAGGGTGTCAAACCCACATTGAAGGGTATGCTTGTTGACTTGGCTTGCAGAATGCATTAACTCCTGTAATTCTTTATTATCTGCATAGTCAGAAAAGGTAGATAATTTTTGCTTAATAAGTTCCATAATATGTTGCTGGTATTTCAGCATGTGGAACTGGCAATTCAATGCCCTAATTGCGAGAGTTACACAAGTGTATACTTTTTACCCCATCTGTCTAAAGCTCGGGAATCCCTGTCCGAAGGGGTGGGATTCTTAGCTGTAGTTGCTTTTATGCCTTTAGGCCCTTGGGAGATGACCTCTGGGTCAGCAGTAGGATTTTTGAAAAGAAATTTGTGAGAGTCAGAGACTCTGTAGTACCTGTCTGGTTTCCTTGGTGCAGGGGGTAAAGTATCAGGAGTTAGACTGGATTCCATAAAAACATCATCCACTACATCCAGAACAGGAGGGACAGCTAAGGGCCTATACTGTGGCAAATCTAAAAATTCCCTGAGTCTCTTTTTGGACTGAGGATAATCCTGGCATTTCCATTGGAAATGCTCTCTTAAAGTATGCAGGGTTTCACCAAAAGAAAAAATCCTCTGGAGGGGAAGCAGAAGGAATGGATTCCTCTGCATCTGAATCCTCATAAGCAGATAAAGGCATGCCTTCATATTCAGAAACCTCAGAGTAGTCAGACTCCTGGTCAGTTAAAGCTGTTGGGGACAGGTTTCTTTTTCTCTTAGCAGGAAAAGGCTGGCTTCCCCTAATCAGCATGATCAGGTCTTTTGCCATTTTAAGCATTTGAGATTGTGGTAAGGAAGCATGTGCTTGAGTTAGGGTCATCGTTTTTTTAGGCATAGCTCATACTCTTGGCCTTAGAAACTCGGTAGTTTTTTTTTTCTAAGTATTTTATTGTTTGTAGTCTGAAGAAGCTGGAACATTTTTCCAGCGAAAGCGCTTACATTAAATCTTGTTTTGGTTTATCATATAATCTGTTGTGGTGGATTAAGTGGACTTTAAGCCGTTCAGTTGCCATTTTACCCAGTTTGTTCTTTGCTGCTAGTTTTCTCCAACTCGGTAGTTTTAGACAGAACTGAAGATGTAAAAGAAGTTGTCAGTTTGTGTTGAATATCGGTAATGCGAAGAACTTCCTCGGAAGCCGGTGCCCATCCAAGGTAGAGACATCCACAGGTTCCATAGTCAAAGAAGAGTCTTGCGGCATACCAGACTCTGGACAGGTCTCAGTAGAGGCCTGCAAATCCATCGAAGTGGGCATCAGGGGTTGCAAAAGCACCTCACTGATTACCGGCGAACTGGTGGCTAGCTTAACGGAAGCGTCGTCGGCAGTTTTGGACATCTGCAGTCTGTCTCTGTCTTTATCCATATGTTTTTTCGGAAGATCGGTAGACAAATGGCTTACTGAAGCCATTTCAGAATATGAAGAATGAGAGCGAAAGCATTTAGTGACAATAAGGGGCTGATGACAAATAGTTCTGCATTGAACAAAGCACAAAACCAACAGCGAAGTACGTCGTGGTCTGGGCCTAAACAGGTGATGCAGTAAGAATGAAAATGTCGGTGTGGTATTTGCTTTCCACAGGCGAGACAATTTTTAACTTTTTCTGACATCAATTAATGAAGAAAAAAGGATCCCCATTGGGGTACTTAGCTTTAGAATACTTCAGGATGATTCAGTTCAGAAACTTAGCTTTAGAAGACTTCAGGATGATTCCATTCGGAAATGAAAACTCAGGTAGTGGCCGACCGGCACTCATGCAAACTGCTTCTGCTTCAGGCTCCTTGGCAAGAAAGACTAATGTAATGGCATCAGCTGCCTGTTTTTATACCCCTGACGACCTGACGTCAGTCCTGAAGTGACAGCAACCAACGCAGAAATACTAAGTCTCTGGTATTCAGGCCGACTGAGGGCTACATGCAGGCAGATAACCCAAGTGTGATGACTGCAACAGTGAACCACAAAGAACATGTGCACGTTATATCAAAATGATACTACTGTTACACATGCTTTTGGGCTGGATCATGCTTGAAAAGGGTCATAGAACAAGTTCACTTAACTAGATAACAAACATTTTATAAACGGTTTCCAAGGAAAGATGAAAACGTCTTTCTTTTTCTTATATCTATACTCCTATCCTGTCTGCTCAAAGCCATAAGCAGCATTCTTTGCTCATACTCATTGTCTTATATGAAACTCAGCTACACAGGCCCATTGTGATAGTGGAGGATCAGAATATGATTCTGAGGAACAAGAACTGGAGGAACTAAGTCAAGGACCTCTGCTTATCTTCATTCAGGCAATGTACTACTACCGATACCCTCCAAAGGCAAAAGTAAATAAAAGGTACACAGGAGCAGAGTCTCTCTTTTATGTCAGGGACTGAGTTCCCAAACCTCATTCTATCGAAATTTGAACTAACATCTGTAAGTCAGAAAATAATTTCTGTAGCCGCAGTCTCAGCTCAGATGCTTTTATTATATAATAAATTGTAGTCATGCAATTTTACTATGTCTATTTTGGTATGTCTGATATAGATGTGTCTTGAAATAGTTGTCCAAAGCACATCAGCTGCATCTGAACACATTCAGTAGTGATAAGAACATGCTTTCTTCTGCTACCAGATGATTTTATGTGGGGAACTGACTGACATCAGAATATTCCTCCATCATGCGTTGGTCACTCTCACTTTATTAACTCCTACATTCTTCTCCCGATCCATTAAAGGTCCCATAAAACATTAATTTTGAATGATGGTGGAAATAAATCCCATTTCTTCTTCATTCCATCAAAAACTACTATACAACGATTTGCATTACTCAGTTGACTCAAACAAGACTAAGCAGACAGTCCTAAAGAATATATTTCCCTTAGCTGCTAAACAAATTAAGTTCAGGATATCATATCTAAATGGATTATTACCATCGTACAGTACATGGCTAGTTGTGTAGCACTTTCAATATGTTTTTTCCACTATTCTTTTCTAAGTTTGGGGAGGGGATATCATTTGTTCTGAATTGTTACCAGTCTGGTTCTTAAGCCCACAGGAAAAATAGAAATTAACTAGAGGCGAAAAAGCCTGATAAACTGTGATCTTCAAACCCTCAAAAATACTCTAACCAAAAGGTAAGTAACATATAACACATCAGGCTATGGATTGACTGGGGACATTCATGTCCAAGACAAGCCTGTGATGCACATTCCATATTTTATAGCCTTGTAGTTTCAACAAACCTTATTTGATGAGATTAAAATACACACACACATATACACATGCACACACACACACACACACACATATATATATATATATATATATATATATATATATATATATATATATATATATATATATAAAAATACATTCCTGCAGTGGTGGTGCTGCGGTAGCGGTGTCGCCTCACAGTTAGACGTTGCACGTTCAATTCTCAGTTAGAGCATCTTCTGTGTGTCAACATGCATAAATGGGCATTCCTTCGTTGAAGGTTGTGCGTTAGGCCCGGTAAGCCAGCACGTAAAAAAAATCTACTGCCAATCATTAGCAGACTGGAGTTCCGCTGTGGTGACCCCTAACCGGGAAAAGCCGAAAGACAGTATAATGTATATATTGCATTCCTGGAAATATGCTACTTTTGACCATTTTCTGTTTTCACTGATGCTCCAGTTTACCAAGCCCAGTATTTAGACTGAATGGCATTGAATTGTTTCAATGTATACTGTTAAATCCTTCATTGTTTCTGTCTCCTGTTGCATGATAAAAGACAAGATTTTAGCATTGTGGAGCACAGTAATGAAGTCCTGATTGTGACCCAGATGACCCTGATTCAATTACTGCTTTGGGTGTCAGAGAAGCTGCAGCTGGAGGAGAATAATGAGTCCATCCATGCTTGCCTCTTCCAGTAAGGGGGGGGGGGTCATACTAGGACTTGACCTTTGATGATGATGATTAGTGGAGCCATAATGAGAGCAGGCTCCTATTGTAAGGCTGTCAGGCAAATGAGGCTGGTATCACTACATTGAAGGGGACAGCTCTCTTGTGATACCCATTACACTCCCACCTCATGATGTAGCTCAGCGCATTAGGAAAATATAGGGTCTAAAGGGAAAAATACTGTCAACTTCAATACATTGAACTTTTACCTGTTCCGTTACACTCAGTAGGATATGATGGGTTATGCCCCTGCTAAGCCTATAGGTTTCCACCAGTGGGAGACCCTCACAGTGTGCGTCACCCTGGGGGCTGATACAAGTGTGGGGACCACTGCAGATGGGAACTGTCAAGAAACTGATTATGGGAGTCCTGAAGTCATCAGCATTTGGGGTGGTGGTATATGACAACATTAGTGTCTTTACTTGTATTCAACTTCTGCCCTGTGTCCTTTTCCCAGACTACAACAGCAGGATTTCAAACACAGTAATAATTGTTTTATTAAAAATAAAAGTATAAAACAAGCACACAGAAACTTTCAGGTACTGAATGCTTCATCAAATCTTTCCAGCATTTCAATAAATTAATTCAGTAACATAACAATGAAACTAATTTATTGTTGCATAAAACCAGTTGTAAGAAGCACAAAAACATTGCATAGATGCAGGAACAAAATATTTTATGCTACAACCCTTTCCATTTTGCCACAGGCCCTTTCAGGATTTATTATTAACTTTAACACTAAAAGTACACGTGTGGAAATTGTCTGTATCTAAAATATATGCTTAGACAAAGCATTTCTCCTAATTTCTGAAAGGTGAATCACTAATTTATTCTTTCAACTTTCCATTGGTTTTGCCAATACAGAAGGTTATGTACCAGGCATATTTAGCTAAACATGTCAAACTGAACTGTAGCCTGTATATAAATTAAACCTAAAGATCATGTGCAAATTGAAAAAATCAAAGTAGCCTATCTGCTCTGGAAAATGCACTTCATCAGTAGTTGCTTACCTCTGCTGTCTTTCTAACATTTAAATTTACATTCTCACTTTTCTTTTTAAGGAAGATTTCTTCCAAAAATACCCTTCATAGCCATAACATGCTCCTTCCTAACTGATTACTTTGCAAGAAGTTCTGCTTCCTTGTTGATGTGTTGACATCATATTGGGGTCAGCAGAGTTCATCATCTGTTCAGCGAAAGGGGGAAATATGTACAGAGAGAGGATTTTCAGATTTGGGTAGTTTTACTTCCTTTTTTGTCTAATTTCAATTTTAAAGCTATTTACACATTGTTGGTTAATGTCTTCAAACCCCAATGCATTCTGTATTCTTTTTATGTGGACACAAATGTGAAGGCTGCTTATGTTTCAGTGTCACACAAGCACATCACGTGCAGCACAAAGTCCATTGCTATAGTCGCTGATTTGCGTAATGTCACTGAATATTACCATTTATCTGTCCAAGATGTTTGCAGAATGCCCCTGATTTTGCCTCATAATTTAACCCTGTCCATCTTTCAAAAAACATCTGATTTTCTAGTAAATCACTGAGGATTACAGTCAGACATTGATGCAATGCTAGATGTTAGAGTTTCATAGTTTATAATTCGTTTTCTGGAAAATGCATGCCAACGCAAAACCTGTTCCATTAATAAATGGACATACTGCACTCAGCACACATGCAGCATTAACATATTTCCTTACAAAAAAAACAGAGGTAAGAGACCCAACCCACTAGTGCAGGAAGTGTAGGAAAGATCAAACTTTGCACCATCAAAGTGACAAGTGTGATCATGCAAAGATAGGAAGTACTGACTCTAAGTCAGTGAAGAGCCAAACTTTGTGAGCAGGAAATAGTAAAATGAAACAACTGAATACTCAGTAAATTGGATTTGCAGAGTGGGAGGCCATTCTGTCATCCCAGAAGAAAAAGAAACTGCAGGTAAATACAAAAAAATAGATGCATATGATTTTTAAACTTAGTTACTGTAGTAATAAATCTACAAAAAACTCCATGGCATGAGGGATAAGTTCCTTTCCTTGTACTTGTATGTGAAATTATAGCTGTACAAAATTGTAGCAAAGATGTTGTTTCAAGAGGTTAGTCTTCTTAAAAGTAAGACTCATTGCAGGGCCAATAACTGGTTTTATTTCCGCTGGGGGTTATTGATATCTTGATTAATTTTGACTATGTCACATATTAAATTAACATTTGTATTATAGGTTAATGGAAAGCATATTAAAACTAGTGTTCACCAAAGAAGTGACAAACCTACCCCTAGAATAAACATGTCCTTAGTATCTCTTTCTCTTAAAATACTTTCTCTGGCATGGCTGACTTCATCAATATGAAAACCTCTGTAGAAATCACAGCAAACATCATCTAATTCTATTTTAGAGATATCAGAGTTTGGTGTAAGCCTGACATCTTCTACATTTGTCCCTTTAAAATGTCTTTATAAATGTATCTTGGATACATATTATCTCTTCTACGATAAACAATTCTGACTCACTGGTTTCTTGTAAATTGGTGTTATGGATGGATGGATGGATGGATGGATGGATGGATGGATGGATGGATGGATGGATGGATGGTTGGGTGTAATTACCTATCCCAAAGCATCACAACTAACTTTTACTGCTAGGAAATTAAGAGGAGTAGAAGTGAATTCCATAGCGAACACCGGGAAAGTAGTTCAGGCAGTAGGAATATGACAGACTCATTCAAGTTGTCTGTAGTACCAGACTAAACCAGGAATACATTTTTTACAAAGCATTCTAAATTATTAGTGCAAAAATAAACCAACTCACTATTAGCCAATACTAAATTGGCATCTGCAATTGTCAAAGTTGTACTGATGGAATCCTATGTGAAGCAGTGATAGTAGTGACTTAACTTATCAGAAACCTAAACATGTAATTTTCCAGTAGCAATTCAAGCCATGTGTTCATCACGTGTATGTACACATTGCTATACCCACTGCATTTTAGTAACTGTCACATCAGTGCTTCTACGCCATAATCTATCTGCATAACTGTAAACAAAGATTTTATATCTAGCATTACAAAGAAAAAGAACAGCACATTTTTCTCACAGTTAAAAATCCTGGATGTTATGAATATAACCACTAACCTTGGAAAGGAGAAGTTTTACATTTTTTTGTATATAACTAAATGATTCTGTCACCAATCCTCAGCCAGAAACAATTGTTCACAGTAATATAGGTCCTTATGAATTTTTGGTAAACCATAACATTCAAGTAAAAGGGTTAAAACCATAAATAATCAAGCAATTAATTTATAGTACAGTTTGTAGAGACAAAATTATGAATAATATATTTAATGTTCATTATTATTTTCTTGGCATCATTGTTACTGTTCACTTTAGAAGCTACTTGAACATTTAATAAATGGTGTATCAAATATAAATAATGCACCTTGTTTATAACCACAGTTATATTTCCTCTGTCAGCTGGTACTATAAACAAGGCAGGCTACTCTTCAGCACTATAAATGCATGTTCTGCTACAGAAAGGTTAAAAAGCTTGCTAGGCAACATTCTGTTAACCATTTTATACTTATATTGCCCACAAATGTTTGAACCACTGGATTGTTATTAGGAAAGATAGTATTTGGTGAATTGAATGTCATGCCAGGATTGACATTATCTAGGAAAATGAATTCTAGTTTCAAATTTCTGATGGACAAATGCAGATCAGGAATGAGATTCATGATGTTAACTTTTGTAACAGGAAAAAGGTCTGTCTCTTGGGAAGTAATATTTGCCAAGACTCAGATATTAAAGCATCAGAAATGTTGCAACCTAGACAGGAGCTGGTACTCTCCAAGGGTCTAAAATACCATTTGTCCTCATGTCATATATTTGTCCAGTTGCATTTCAGCCTCTTCTTCCTCCTCCTCCTCCTCCTCCTCCCCCCTGTCCATTGTTTAAAAGTATGAGCAGGTGATAGTCCTGAAACAGACATTGATCCAATAGTTCTAGTAGCTTTAGAAACTAACATCCTGGTACCCAAAGAGATGTATGTAGGACCTTCTGAACCAAAAGCTGTCTTTTCACAGATGGCAATGTTTTCTAGTTATACTACCCTGGTCAACAGTCTCAATATATTTCACAGATTATTTAGAAAATTAAGCAACATTCTGAAGTATGACATTAATGTTAAAAAAAGAAGGAAATCAAATCTTTCAAATCTTTCACTTAAGAGATACACAAGAGAAACAAGTTCATTCATCTAGAAGGTATTCCAACAAGCCGACCGAGACTGCTGCATGACACAAGTTGGAGACCTGCACTTGTAGACAGCTCTGCACTGCAGTGATGTTTGTATTGACTGGGTTGAGATGGCTGAGTACCAAATTTAGTCTCTTTAGTAATAAAGAGGATAGGCTGGTGGTAACAGTACTGGTGACACATACTAGAGACTATATATAATAAGGCAGGTGTGCATACGTCTATTATGCTGGGGGATGGTGAGTGGTAATGCTTATATTGCCTGCCATGGCACCACTAAATGAGTCATTTTTGGGGTAGGACCACATGAAAATTGTAGCCAGCAATACAATGGAGACCCCAAAAAAGCCCCCCCTCACCCACACACACACTCTCTGACCAACTCTCCCTCTCTAAACCTACTCGAAAGCAAATGTAGAAAGAAATAGGATGCATTGATCCTGTTAGATCAAACTTTATGGGTGTATTGCCAATTGCTGTCTGAGGACAGTGTTGGATGCAACATTCCTGTAGGCTAGAAACTTAGTCATGGGGATGGTGTGTGCATAGCAGTGTGTGTGTGTGTGTGTGTGTGTGTGTGTGTGTGTGTGTGTCTGTGAGAGTGTGTGTGTGTATGTGTGTTTGTGTGTGCGTGTGTGTGTGTGTGTGTGTGTGTGTGTGTGTGTGTGTGTGTGTGTGTGTGTGTGTGTGTGTGTGTGTGTGTGTGTATGTGTGTTTGTGTGTGCGTGTGTGCTCTACCTAACTAGCTGAGTCTTTTAGACTCAAATAGTAAATTCTTGTGCACTCTAAGATGACTGCATACACGAAGGATGACATTTAAAAGCTTGTGGAAGTACTTGATGGCCCCAACTGTCAAGCTCCTTCACCTCAGAAAAACTATACTTAGTAATTTAGAAAGAGTGTTCTAAATGGAGCTCTCGTGATTATTTCTTTAGAAAGTTGGGCATGTGTCATTAGCCAGGAGGCTGCTTACTAAACCTGACATTCATTTTCCTGGCCATTATCTCCAGCAGCATGACAAGGAACTGATATTAGGCTGAAGCCGGCATCTGCTGAGCCATATATTTTATAAAAGTATTATAGCAAACATATCTTTGGCATTCACCATAGCTGTAAAGTATAGCTACAGTATCACTATATACTGTTCCTATGTGCATAGCTTGAAAAACTTGCTGGGTATGCTGAATAAGTCAGCATGCCAAGCCTTCTGCACACCACAGTATCACCAGTCTGGGTTTGTAGATTTTGCTCACACTTGTTTAGAGGTACAAAGCAACAGCTTACTCTGATCTTTGGACTATTTACATGGAGTGAGCCCAAGCTTTCTAAACTGTAAGATAACCTCTTTTCTGAAACCTTGTAGCTAGATGAAATTCCACCTTCACTGTTTTTTGCTCATTACTAGGTCAACTGCATAGTCCCAAAAATATTACTCTTGGGAGATGTCATGCATGGAAAAAATGGGAAATGTGAATATATGCATAGGTTTAACTTAAAATTCAGCGCTGCATAATATGTTACGCATAATCAGGTATATGCAATCGTTTTTAGAGGGAAACGCTGATGTGGTTCACTCATAATGAATATCCATTTTACTATGATCTGAACCTTATCAGACTACTAAGTATGATATGGTCATGTAAGAATACATGTATAATACATATGCAAGTGTGAATGAATTTTTTACTACTCTTAGGAAGCGAAAACATTTTATTTTGTGTATTGAGATGCTTTTGTTTCAGGGTATAGTTGTATGTATTAGACAGCAAGCTGCCCTACCCAGTCCATTAACAAACTGAAATCTGCTTAGATAAATTATTTTCAGCCATAGCTACCACTGGAGATATATTTTATACTAGATAGATCTTGCACTCAGGCCATGATATGTGAACGGATTATGGACAACATAAGGGAACTTGCACTGTGTCTCACTAAAAATGTTAATGTGTAATTCAGACATACTGTCACATGAGTAACAGTGTCGGATTTTCTCTACTCCAGCTGGCAATCTTAAAACATCATTAGCAGAGATATATAAATTACCTGACTGCTAATGCAACACAGACTGGCCAGGCAGTATGTACCTGCAGCCAGAAGCATACGCATGCACCCGCACACAAAATGCATCATCCCATGTCACCTCCATAAGCATGGGCACGGGCAGGAGTGCCTGAGTAGAGAGGGGAGGGGAGGGATGATGGGCACAGATTGTCAATCTGCTGTGAAATTATCCTTATATTGCCAGAGTAATATCACAGACAGGCAACAGTCACAGACTGGTACTGAAGCAGCATCCAGGAGCTCATATTCCACGGTTGATGCTTTACATTAAAAATCAGCACAAAGCTTGTTTAGATCCTGATGTAAACATCCAAGAAATAGACATGTCTAATATGTAAAGGTAGGTGATTCCAGAATTTTGTTAGTCTAAAACAAAAAAATACACAAACACACACACACACACACACACACACACATATATATATATATATATATATATGTATATGTTTCAGTTTCAGTTTTGCCTTAGATTAGACAAAAGATCTACCCATTCCCATATTGATCTGATTGTCTGATTTATAAAGTCCATGTAACTCCTGAGGTTGACCATTATTTGCAGTTTTACACCTAGTTAATATTGTCTCTTAAGACTATAAATGAGTGAATGCAGTGCCAGTAACTGCAGTCTTTCTTAATATGCAATGCTTCATATCAATGTGATTCGTTTAGCAAAATGTTTTCGTTTGCTTCCCATGTGTTTTTGCTATATAATGTGATTATACATATAGGCAGAAAGAATAGAAAGAATAATGTATTTAGACACGGCTCTGAGCAAGTGCTGAAATACAAGGGAATGAAACTGTAGCTTTTTAAATACCTTTTGGTATAGTTCTTAGGAACAGAAAACATTTAGTCAAAATACCTAAGGATTTCTTCTGAAAAGAGAAGGATATTGGTCACGATATTTTTCAGATTTCTATAGCCGAGACCATGATTCTGAGTTGAACGTTTAAGTGAATAAGAACATTGATTGCTTATTCTAAGGTAAAAATTGTTACATTTCTTAATGTTGAATGTACTGCCTCATTTCTGCATCCAATCCCACATCTCATCAAAATGTCAATGTAAAATAGATATATTATTGGCAGTATTCATTATCCATACAAGTTTGCAATCATCCACACAATTAGACTGCCAGACCTTCACACTTCCACTTAAGAAAGCCATAAAGAAGTTCTTCCACAAAGACCCCAAATACAGATCCCTGTGATATTTTAGTGCTAATTAAGGCAAAGTTTGGGCAAACACGTTTAATTCTTATTCCTCCTGTTATCAATGAAAGTAAAGTTTAATCCCATTTCTAAATATAGTAGTCAGTGTTGTGATTCATTAAGTTCAGTCAAACCCACCAAACTGACTTTGTTAACCATTATTTTCTGAAGTGACAATTCTCTGAAGTCTTTATTTCTTTGTAATGTAAGTTTTATATCCATATGTTATTGTTAATAGCTCCTTTCTTATTTTAGTGCATCTGAAGATACTCCTGACTCATAAGGAACTGTACATTTTATTGTAAAATCTCAGCCTTGTAACATTCCAGGCTCTTTCCACTTGCAACACAAGTGGTTTACATACACAATATGATTTAATGTATATAATTCTTTTTTTAAGTTTCTTGCACATTAGTTAGACCTTACTTTCTATTCATATTTATTGATTTATTTATAAAGCAGGTAGGTGAATTGGGTAGGGGATGCTTTTCAATCGCAAATATTTAAAGGCACACAATGCAATAATACGTAACAAAATATACAGACATAGTGTAAACAAACAGAGAATAAGACAAAATGCAAAAAACACTCCTTTACTGTGCTTTTACATTAGGAGGACTGGGATTATTCATCTAGTGGCAGTAGATGTTTACCTGATCTATCTCAGCCGGAAAGCACACAAAAGGGCTCTAAATATTTGTTTTGTACTTCATGTGACTGTAAATTAGCAGTTAAAAAACTACTGTCTGCTGCTGCTTTAATTAGTTAATTGCACTGAATTACATGGTATCTGTTAGTAGTAAGGCTGTTGTTGGTAGTTTGTGTGGTCTTGTTACACTTGGGCTCCAAACCAGCTATTCTACATTAAGAAGGTGCTTTTCTGGACCCTTGTGGCAGAAGTGTGCTGATCTAACCTGTCTGAGTTGGGGATTCTGATGGAAGGCTTATTGTGTGCATTTCTGGCTGGTAGTTATCTTAAAACTTGTTTCTCTTTGCTTGTATTTAAGCCTCACATTTGCATGGTGCTGTTCTTCATGCAGTGGTGGTTAGAGGTGCCCTCTATAGACACAAAAGCCTAGAAGCTCAGTTTTTCCCTAAACAGATGTCAGTGAAAACCTTCCAAGCTTTTCTGCTGTTCTAAGAGCAATGCACTTGCACACTGAGCAGCACTGCCTTATTGATCAACCTTAGCCTACACAAAGTATAGGTCCCTGTTGCAGTCTTGGCACTGCCAGCACTGTGCTGTCAAATGAACCCGTTCCCTTCCCTTCCTTAATAAATCATACAGTAAGAGTCTGCTATCATGGACAGGCAGTTTCTTATCATCTCTTGCCAGACTAATAGACATGGGCATCTTGAGGTAATGTAGTAATTGTCTCATGTATACAGACAACCACTTACTCCTGAAACAAATACTTTATGTGATATATGTCATTACACTATGAATTTGGTGGCAAGACTCTCACATAAGGACAAATCAAATGCCAAACAGGTTGTCAGCACACACACACACACACACACACACACACACACACACACACACACACACACACACACACACACATTTCCCACACTCAATAAGGACAAGACACATAAACCCACATATGCGGAGGTACTCACTAGTAACTTACCAAAAGATCAGAGGCCTCCCAAACAGAAACCACTTACACACTTAACAATGCAAACAACAGCCACAGCACATACTAGCACACACACCAGTGTCTCAACAAATAAGCCCATAAGGTGTAACACTGCAAGACCTAATGTATTGGTCATAAGTGAAACCATTGTGAGACACACAGATGTTCCCTTCACCAGGTTGGCTAAGGAGCAGGTTACAGTTAGCTGCCTGTCAGGTGCCAGTATCTGACAAGTTACTCAATCACTCAAGTTACTCAACCACAATTACTGGTATTACTCTGTCATAGTCCATGTGGGGGGTGAATGACTTCACACATACCTCAATGGACTATATGAAGACAGACATGATTAAGCTGTCAGATTATCTGTCACAGGCAGGTATAAGCCTAGCCTTATGTAGCATTCTACCTTCTCCAATATGGTGCCACAATACAAACAAAAAATGATTGTTTTTAACAATTGGCTTAGCTTTTGGTGATTCAATATCTGCCAGCCTAGGAAAACATGGTAGACAGGCCATTATGCTTTGCCAGAGATGGTTTGCACCTGTCTCCTCTAGCCTTTTGGATAATGGCAAAGGCATGCTCAAAATAACCATCTTGCCAACATAACAAAATCTTCTCTAGATAAAGTCAAGTTACTGCTGCTTAATGCTAGGAGTCTAAACAAGAAACTGCACTCCCTAGAAGCTGTCTGCACATGGGAAGATGTTGATGACTGTGCAGTCAGAGAGACATGGTTCAAAGGTGCAGAAAGCACTCTGGCCATGCAGAGCTACAATGCCATCCATAAGTTCAGACCATAAACTGAGCATGGAAGAACTAAAGGAGGAGGTGTATCCATCTTCATTAACAATAAGTACACCTTGAAACTGGTCAAACAGTATGACTCTCTTGAGCTACTCCATGTCCAGTTAACTACAGACAGAGCCTTCTGTCACATCATAGACAGCTATAGGTCCACCATCAAACAAGAAAAGCATACCCCATTCCTGGACTTACTGGAGTCCTTACCATAAAGCCCAACACCTTATTCATGGGTGATTTTAATTATCCTACCATCAACTTAGAAACATACACAACCACAAACATGCTGGCTTAGAAGTTCCTGGACTTTGTCAGTGCAAATGCTCTGGAACAGTCTGTCAGCACACCCACAAGAGGCTCAAATGTCATGGACATAGTACTTACCAACATGGGGACAGCATTGACCCCCCCCCACACCCACACACACACACACACACACACACACACACTGTGTGATGTCCTCCCTGGTAAGATTGGCCCATAAATCAGTCTCATTTGATGTAATTATAAGACAAGATACCCCATCAAGCTCAAATATGCTTAAGAATTTTTCAGAGACTTCTAAGATGGCTGCACCTTGATTAGCAGCTTAATTTTGGGTCTGTCAGTGTGAAAACAGAAACTCAGAAGAGAGAGCCAGTGAACTCATTTTTTGGGCACATTTCAGTAACTGACTAGTAAGTGCATTCCCTGGATGCCAGTAAAACAGAAATTCAGAGAACTTGAAAGAAAATCAACAACAAAAGGTGAGGAAAAAACACTGACTGGGAGGAATTCTGTAGCTGCTCAGCAAAATGCAGTGCAAACTCCAGTTTTGGTGCAAGACATGACTTCCAGTAACCTAGACAAAAAATAAATCAAATATACTCAGAGATGATTCAAATAAATGAAACACTGATTGAGTATATCAACACAAATAACAAAAGGCTGGATAAAATGGAAGACGCTTTAAACAGATATTCAGATGAGGTGATAAAACTGAAAAAATTGGAGGTTGAAATGAAGAAAAGGCTTGCTGAATATGACACTGCTCAAGAAGAAATGTTTCAAAAATAAGAGAATTAGAGGTTAGAGCATGCAGGAAAAAATGAGATTTTCTGTTGTATCAGAGAATCTGGAAGGAACAGACTGTACTAATGTTGCAAAAACACAAATAAGCAACTGGGCTGGTATTCCACAGGAGGGGTTGTTAATTGAAAGGGCACATCATGTATATGCTCTAAACCTGGCCATGAGAAAGCAACCTAGACCTTTAATACTAAAGATGCAAACCTACCAGCAGAAGGAGTTGATTCTGACAAAACTGTGGCAGAAGGACAAAGTACTAAAAGTGGGAGACAGTAGAATGCTGTGGAAAATGATTATTCACTGAACACCAGGCAGAAGAGAATTTGTTTATTATTTATTTTATTTATTTTCAGTTTGATAACCGAGAGGTCCACTGGACTCAACGAGCCCGTTTTCAGTGCAGGCCCGGGGGGAAAAGCTCCATATTACACAAAAGTAAACAAAAGTAATATTATATAGTGAGACTTAGCAAAGTACAATTGCAAAATAGAAAAACATCCATTACATACTTACATACAAGATTAGAGAAAAACTTGAGTAGAGTTTGAGTTGTACAGAGGCAGTAGATCCTGTGTGCAAGGTCATAAAAATGAACAATTGTAAAACATCTGTACAAAGTTATAAAAACTAACGTTTGAAAGAATTGCAGTAAATACAATTTTCCAGCAGAATAGGGGAGAAATAAAGGTGGAAAGTACATTACTTTCTATGTATACATTCATGATATTAATGTATTCAGAGAGAGGCAGTTGTACAATAGAAAAAGTGGAGTGCATACATGGAAGCATTGACGTTCTTTGTTAAGCAGCATCAACATTTATATGTAGGCAGTAATGAGAATCTTTCCCAAATGGAGGAGAGAAAAGACAGATAGAATACTATTTACAATATATACATTCAGTATATTGATGTTATATTACATTATATTCAGAGAGATGTAGCTGTTTAGGAAAACAGAATGGAGAAGAGTTACATGTAGAAGAGTCATTAGCAGGTTAGGTAGGTAAAATGCAATTACATTTCTAATTATGGAAGCAAATGTATTCCATTAATCAGGGAATGTTGAGAAGAAGGCATGAGATTCAAACTGCCTGTCCAGCTAGTTTCAGAATATTCTTTCCTCGAGGGCCAAAATCTTTTTTTTTTTTTTGATGCAGAACATGTTAAGGAGAAAATATAAAAGTTTGTCCAACAAAAATTGAGCTGTAAAACAGAAGGAGATTCTACTTCTTGTTCTTCATGTATTGAAGACTAGAGAGAGATTGTGTCAGTGAAACCTTTTCAGATGTTTCAAAGGAAAATACTTGAGTGACAGAAAAAAGCACAAGAGTTGACTAGAAGAACCAAAGCTATATTGGAAAGGAAGCAGAAACTGGATTTGGGAGATGGAGATAAACAGGAATAAAACTAGCAACTTGGAAATTGACAAATGTGGGATTATAAAACATTAAATATATTTGTAAACCATGACAGAACAAGAAAACCTGGAAACTTTTTTGACTTTGTTAAACTTGTAGGGGACTCTAAAGCATATGCCCTACTTCATGTCATTAATGTTTGGAGGAATACGTAGGTGACAGAAAGAGGAAGGAAAGAGTTAACTGTAAGTAAAACAAACTTTTGTTCTTAACTGTAATATTTGTATAGTGCATGATATCTGCATGCTATAAGTTTTCTCAGTTATTTTCAACTATAATGGGGATACTAAGGTAAACAGGTGCCCCTGTTTTTTCCTTCTTTTCTTTTTCTCCTTGTTCTGTTTTAAGAAATGCAGGCACTGCAATGTAAAAAAAAAAAAAGAAAAGTCTGTTCAAAAGAGTATGATACAAGAAAAAAAATTATGCACTTTTTCCATTCTTGCATAGGGGAATGACTGGATTAAGGCTCTTTGGCTTTATTTAGTAACATGTTTTAAGAGAAAACAAATAAATAAAAAAGAACATTGAACATAATAAAGCTCTCATCTAGCAAATAAATACATAAATACTTGTTGAGGCAACTCTGTATCTGGTTCACATATTTCCATGGAGACCATCTGATAAAGAGCAATAAAAACAGTGTACTTCTTTCTTTTCATGCTTTCTTTCAATGGCTATGGAGATAATGTTTTCTGAAAGCATTCAAGTGCTTCTCATTCTAGGAGAGCAACAAAAGATACGACAAAGCCAGACAGAACTTAGTAGAAGTAGAGGCTGTACCATGCATCTTAGCATGGATAACAGTCTTTTTAGGTTTACCCAGGTCTGTAAGTATGTCTGTCAGTTTGGGACAATTGTTCCTATTAGGAAGGTAAAATTGTAATATTTGAAGATTTTATATACTTTTGTGTGTTAATATTAAGTTAATAGGTTATCATGATGTATTGGGAGTGTATTTGTTTTTTGTTTGAGTGCTCTCAATAAAACAAAACATTTTATAAGATATGACATAGGCTCAAATGGATATGACAAAAAACAACTGTATAAAAGTTCAACCTGCCAAACATTTGTGTGTGTATGTAACACAAAAGCTGGCACTAGATTATTAACAAAAAAATAAACATTGGGAATACTAATGTTTGAACATAATAACCCTTTCAATACAATCTTTAAATGTTAATGGTCTCACAAATATATATACAAAGAAGGAAGAGCAGTAAAGTATATTAAAAAATGTAGAGCGCGAATAGCTATGCTACAGGAGACAACGTTTGGAAAGAAATTAATATGTGGATTTGATAAAGAAAGGTTTTTCAGGATGGTTATTCAGCAGAATACCTGGGACAAAGGAAAACAAGAGTACTTATATTAATTGTAAGATGACCTCAAATAGTGATAGAAGAGGATAAAAAAGATAATACTGGTAAATATGCAGTATTAAGGGGATACTGACAAAGGAGGAGGGTTACACTGGCATGTATTTATATTCCACCAAAGACTGCTAGACTTGTGCTTAAGAATAATCTGGGAGAAATAATCCATCTTCAGCAAGGAATACTACTTATAGGTGGGGACTGGAATTGGATTTGCAGCAGGGAAGATGTGTCTGGGGGACCAGAAGGGAAATATAACAAAGGAGGGTAGATTTTTGAAGACATTTATTAAAATATTTGGCATGGAAGATGTGAATTCAGTAGGAGTACTTCAAAGTGAATTTACATATTATTTTCCAAGATATAAAAATGTGCTAGGCTAGACAGAACTTACAGTTCATAGGAATACATGCATTTAATTGAAAGTTTTGATACGTATAAAATAGCTATTTCAGATCAAGTACCAATAATAACTAAAATAAACTTGCAGGGTAGTGAAATAAAAATGAGAGACTGGCACTTTCCCACCTATCTGTTGAAAAGAGAGGAATTTAAGGAATGGGCAGTGGAAATTATTTGGCAGTTATTAGAGAAGACAGAAATTTCTTCTGAAAATATAACTAGGGAGTGGAATCAAATTAAAGTGGAGTTTAAAAATAAGGTGGAAATGAAAGAGAGATAGGGTTAAGAAGCAACAAAAATTATTTACAGGGACTGACAAATGTTAAAGTATTGCAAAATAGGAGTAATCACAGAACAAGAAGAGGAGCAATTGCAGAATGCTAAGCAGAAAATAAAGGATTACCTTGATGATATGCATGGGTTTAGAAAGATGGCTGTTAAGCAACTGGTTGTCGCTAAACTTAGGGAGCCTATAATAAAGAAGACAGATCCTGTAAAGGTACTTACTAGAAATATTTTGGATATTTTATGAAAGTGTCTATAAAGCAAAGAACTATGGAAATCAAGAAAAGGTACAAATGGAAATGTTTATGGAAGAATTAAATATGCCAAGGTTAAAAGAAGATTAGGCTCAATTACTAATAGGATAGGAGAAGATGAGATAAAATGGTGATGTATAACCAATCAACAGGAAAGTCACAAAGAGTAGATAGCATTCCTGTGGAACTTTGGAAGAAAGGAAGGAAAAATGATAAATATATGGAAGGTTTTGTTTAACAGTATTTTAAGAGGAAGAGAAGCAAAAACATCCTGGAAGAAAGTGGTGGTGGTTGTGATACCTAAAGAGGGTAAATACCCATCAGATCCAGCTTCATACAGGCCAATTTCAATCCTAAACCATGATTACAAAGTGCTTATGTCTATAATGGCTAAAAGAATAGCAACGGTGATGTCAAAACTGATAGATATGGATCAATGTGGTTTTGTGGAGGGGAGGTAAATATGTGACAGCATTAATAGAACATTGATGATCTAGAGGAAAGCTGAATATAAGAAAATGCCACTGTTGTTGGTGGGTCTTGATGCAGAGAAAGCATTTGACAGAGTAAGTTCAGAATGTATGAGCAGGGAAATGGAAACATTTGCATTCCTTGATAAAATTTAAGGTTGATTAGGAGGATATATGAGGGGTCAGAGACAAAAATTAAATTGGGTAGGCTCCTCATTGATAATTTCTGTTTGAGCATATGAACCAGACATGATAGTCCTCTTATTTATTTATTTCCAGTTTGATGACTGGGGAAGTCCACTGAGCCCAGGGGGCTCATTTTCAATGGAAGCCCAGGGAGATAATCTCCACAGTAAAAATACAGTTAAAAATATAGACATGTATAACAGAAGAAGTGGCATGAAAGAGCAATGCAAACCAAAGAAAATTATATACTATATTTACATAGCACAAAAATATCATGTGATTTTAAAATACGAGTACATTTCAGAGTGAAAGAGAAAAATTATTTGCAATATTTACAGGGTACAAAGAATCATGTGGAAATTATCAGACAGTGAGAAGCTATCATGCTTATAAGAAGCCTAGATGCACTGGAGGTAAGAGAACTAGGTTGGGAGAATGCAGTTACATTTCCATTTAGAAGAGAGGTAGGAGTGAAGCTCAGTTTTAAAGTTGTTAGTATTCTGCAGTGTCCTTAGGGAGGAGGGGAGAGAATTCCATTTCTTGGCCAAGGAAAAAGAGGAGAGGTGCCTTTTCTCCATTTTACAGCATGAGATCTGTCAGACAAGTAACTAGAGAACCAGGATAGGGTGTTTTGGGAAAGATTTAGGTTTGAAAGATGGCTCAGAAGATGGGTGTGAGAAACAGTATAAAAAGCTTTAGAGTGGTGTAACAGAATAGTTTGTACTATTTTCCCAAAGTTGCGGGCTTGGTTGACTGTATCTAAGAAAGAGAGTGGTGCTGTTATAGTGCTATGCCTGGGTCTGAAATCATGTTGGGTTGGGGTAAGAAGTTGGTTTTGAGTTATGAAAGGCATAAGTTTATTTTTTTGGTAAAGTTTCCAGGATTTTTCCCCTTTATTTGCACTATATTTAGAACCATTGGCAAAGAAAATAAGAGACTCAAAAATTCAAGGATATAATTGGTATGGTAGACAAGAAAATCTGGCTCTGTTTGCAGATGATATTATTTTATACCTGATAAAAATAGAAAAGGATATTTCAGTGTTGTTGAACATTTTGGGGCAGTTTCAAATCTTTTAATGAAGCTAAAACAAAGGCAATAGCTGTAAACTATATACTCATACACTAATTGGTTCAGCAACATCCATATTTATCATAAAATAAAGTACTTAGGATTATGGATTAAAAAAAAAGATTTTGGTTTGGCAGCTAAGGATATGCGGGAAGAGACTAAACAAAAGAAAATACAAAAACTGAGAAATTGGAAGCCCTGTTATATGGATAGGGATAGCAAGATACAAGCAGTTAAAATGTTTTTAGTCCCTTGAGTTTTATACACAGGTCTGGCATATTTTTATCAGCCAGAGGAGAAGTTATGGATAGCAGTTAATAAAGAGCTAAAGAATAAGCTGATTCTTCCAACTGAACAAGGCGGTTTGGGATTACCCAATTTGAAGGGGCATTTCCGAGATACATAGCACAGCCAGAAAATTATAATTCAAAGAGAAAAGTGATGATGATAGTGAAATGGTGGAAAAGCTCAAGAAACAAGGAGATACTAGGATTTTGGATGTAGATCTGTATGGAAAAATAACAATAACCATTCAGAATATTATATTCATAAAGATGGAGAAAGTATTCTAAGAATGAAGGCAACATGAGAATGGAGAAAGGACATTCTGCCGGTAGGGATGACTGCAATTAGGAATACCAACAATAGGCAAGAGGGGGCTTGAGTTTATTGGAGAAAACTGGTAAAAGAACCAAGGTATTGGGAGCAAATAATTAGAGAGGGAAAGGTAATAGAATGGGAAGAGGCCAAGAATTTATTTGGAATGCAGGATAGAGATTGACTTCCCTATCAAGGACTGATATCAGAGTATAGGCAAAGAGAAAGCAATAGGGGATCCTAAGCAAAAGACCAGCACTGGTAAAGTTTTTAGTAGAATCTAGAACAGAAGCTGCTGTTAAAAGAGAAATAATTAGTAATGCATACAAAATATTGTATTGTATAAGAATCAATAAGAGGAGGTTAGAAAGGCTTGGGAAGAGAGATTGGATAATCAATTCACACAGAAACAATGAAGGGGGCTATATATATATATATATGTATCCCAAATATGCAACAAAGTCTAGAAGATTTAGGATCTTTGCTTGGTACTGTTTACATAGGTATTTTTATACCAAAGTAGACTCCAAATAATTTTTCCTCAGGTAGACAGCAAATGATGAAGGTGCGATAGGGAAAAAAGAGGTAACTGGGAACATATTTTCTGGGACTGTAATGAGTTGGCAGACATTAAAGATTAGGAAACCAGAAGAAACATAACCCTCTGCAGGTATGGCGGCTGCAAGGACTCAGTATAAACAGATTCCAAAACACAAATAAGACCAGCAGCTGTAGCACCAAAATTACTTTATTTAAATGTAGTATAAACTACAAATGGAAAAAATGAGTATAGATCAGATCGGTTTTGGCAAAAATAACAATGCCTTCATCAATGTGATAGGGAAGAAAGAGGTAACTGGGAACATATTTTCTGGGAGTGTAATGGCAGACATTAAAGATTCCCTGCAGACTGCTCTGTCAGAGATACTGGGTGACCTAATTGGTATAACTAAGAAAATTATTTCTGAGCTGTGATACAGAATCAGAATTGTCTAGACATAAAAAGGCATTGCTGAGTCTAATTATGGTGGCTACCAAAAAAGCAATTACTAGAAATGGAAATCAAAGTCTAAACCAACTTTACTTTAACAGAGATAAAACAACTGTAATTGGGATCTTTAGAAAAGGGAGGAGCAAATTACACAGGAATAAATGGGAACTGTGGGACCAATACATGTAGAGGAGAAAAGAGGTTTAAAAGAAGGCAGGATTTGAATGAGATATGTAATGTTCAACCAGCAATGAATGGATAGATTATAAGTGACATATAATATTTACAACTAAATTATGTCAATATGTTTTTTAATGTATAATGTTTGCAACTAAAATTATTTCAATAGGGTTTGTTTTCATTTATATAAATTTATAATTGTCTATGTTATATGTGATAATTTAATAAGGATGTTTCTTGTTTAAAAAAAAATAATTTTTCAAAGACAAATTACCTCCTAATAAGTAATGGTATAAGAAGTTTAAAAGCTCCCTCAAATACAGATAACACATACTCCTGTGCAGAGGTGTATACCAATGCCCTGTATAACCACTTAAGCATTTGTATAGAATCAGCTGTACCTGACTGGATTAAAACAAGGTCTTGCCGAAAAAACAAGCCACTCTGGTGTACCCCTAGTTTAAACAGGCTATACAACAAGAGAAAGAAACCAATGTCCAAGAACAAGAGGGAATTGACTCAGCAGAGGAAGAAATACCTCTCTATCATAAACAAACAAATTAGAGATCTTGTCGAGTCCTCCAAAGTTAATTATGAAGCAAAAATAGACTCCCTAGGTAAGGATAATCAGAAGGCATTCCTTAACTACATCAGAAATCTAAAAGGGAATACCCAGCTATGTGTGGAACTGGTTGTGGATGGCACTATCTATACTCAACCAGAGGTAATAGCCAACCTGCTAGTTGACAGATTTGGAGCAAACTTCATCCCCATCCCCTCCAGTCATCCCCCAAAGTATAACTACCTCCATTATTTGGCCTTTATCTCAAAAGAGCAGTTCATCTAGGTGCTCTCCAAGGCCCAAAACATGGCATCAGTTGGACCAGACAGCATCCCAGGTTACATTTTCAACAACTTAAAACATGACCTAGCAGACCCAGTCAGATCATTGTTTAACTACAGCCTGTGAAGTGGCTATTTTCCAGTAGAATAGGACAGCAACAGTAATCCCACTGCACAAAGTGGGGGGCAATCAACTGACCTTGGGAATTATAGGCTCATAAGCTTGACTAGCCTCATCTGTAAGGCATTGTAAAGAATCTTTGTGTACCTTATTAAGAAGGACATAGGTAATCTCCAAACTCTGGACCCAACCCAGTTCAGATTTGTTAACTATAGATCATGCCTGTTAAACATGGTTGACTTCTTTGAGAAAGTCACCAAGGCCCTGGACGAGGGAAAGACAGCACATACCACCTATCTTGACCTAGCCAAGGCATTTGACACAATCCTCCACTCAGGTATTACAGAGAAACTCTTCTAATTGGGAATTAACTCCTACATTACCAGATGGGTAGCCAACTGGCTCAATGACAGGACACAGGTTATTTTACCTCTAGGAAAAGACCAGTCACCAGTGGTGTACCACAGGGTTCTGTGCTGGGCCCCTTACTGTTCAGAATTTATTTCTCAGAATTCCAGGCAAACTTGGACAGCCCGTGGCTTACCATGTTTGCTGACGATTGTAAATTGGAAGCAATCAACGAGTCTCCCAGAATGTTAATATACTGCAAACAGGTTTAAAGCAGACAAGTAATTAGTATCAAAGCCACAAATTAAAGCTAAATGAAAAATCATTATTATTCCCTTTGAGAAAGCTGACATCCTTGCTAATTACATTATAGACAGCATCCCCCTAAGTGTAGACCCAGTGATACTTGATCTGGGTACTCAGGTTTGTAGCAGTCTGAACTTTAACCACCACATATCCACAGTCTTCTATGTGGCACATTTTATAAGGCATCACATCTAGTTATAATTCCATTAAACTCTGCCCTCATCAGACCAATAACTGAGTACAATGCTCACTTTTGTATGTACCTTACAAGACACCTGCAACAACTGGAGAGAACACAGAGACTTCTCACCAAGAAATTACATGGTACACTAAAATGTCTTACACGGAAAGACTGAAAGCCCTGTTACTGTATTCTGTCTCCTACAGGTTGATAACAGTTGATCTGTGCCTGCCTTACAGGGCAGTCCCTGACCCAGGCCTGATGAAAATGCTACACATTTGTAAATCAAACTGCAGGAGGGTCACTTGCTCCAGGGATCTTAAGTCAGCCTCTGACAAGAACAGGTCATGCTGGAGAGATAGCCACATCTCCCTGAGACTGCCACTTCTTTGGAACAAGCTTCCAATTCACGTGAAACAGAGCTCCTCCCTGACCCTCTTCAAACACAGCCTAGATCAATGGATGGGCGACCGCAAATTCACTCTTTGGGTGGTGCCCATGTCCCTTCTGGACAGAGGAAGTCGGTATTAACTACCATAGACCCTTACCTCTGCAAACTTCACTCACCAAACCACTGACAACTGTGGCAAATCAGGATAAATATGGATAGACTTGTAAGATGTCTAGGGCTATTAGCCTAGTAACCTGCTATGAACCTATGATCACATCAGGTTAGTGGTTAGCTCTATTGCTAGACTACCTCTTGGTCCAACAGCTTTCTTAAGATGGTATAAACTTCATGAAATAATGATTCCAGGAAAATCATTAATACCTGATTGTCATGTTGCACTGGCATTTTCACCTTCTTTTTTCTTTCCACCTATTTATTATGTTTTTACCCTCATTTCTCTTATATGTTTTATATTTTAATTTTTCAAGTACTTGTCTTCTCTGTGTATGTATAGCTGTTATATTTATTTTTGTATGTATTTATATTTATATTGTCTAATTCTTGTGGAGCTTTTCTCCCCGGGCCTCCACTGAAAAAGGGCACTAGCCCAGTTGGAATAGCCCAGTTAACAAATGTCAAATAAATAAATAAATGTGTTTGGTAGCTGTATCTTGCTCTTGTCAAATTTATTTTTGTTACATGCTTAACTTTTCAATAACAATACATAACTCTATCTGAGCCTTTAGTTACTTGTTCAACAGCTCTCTAAATTACTTCCAGTATTAATGAAATAGCAAACAAACGTCTAAGGAATTTGTACCTCCCTAGTGGTGCATAGACTGTAATCATCTTGGAGTTTTCTTTATCTTGCTTGATGTGACAGGATTTCTGCTTAGCACCTACTACTGAAAATAACTTAGCACTTGGTATGGTTGGAACTAATTTCATAACTGTAAGTAATGGGTAATTACTGTTCAACCATATTCTTTAGATCTTGATTATCTGTGCATTTGTGCAATTTTCCCTTCTTTTCAAAAAGGATCCTGTTATCCACCCATTCTGTAGGCTGTAACTGCTTCTAAGTGATAGTAACATTTTATTTTCAATTAACTTCCTGATCAGTTCTCTTTCTAAGAGCTACTGATATTTCCCTGGAGGCATTTATTGATAAGCTTAGCAGCATGACTTACTTGTATGGATACTCTTTTGGCAAAAGTCCTATGCCTTTCAACAAACCATATAATAAAATTACACACTACCTGGGAAGTGATAGAATGGTAGCCATTTCGACTGGGGCACCACTCAACCTGTGGACCATATCAGTTCATAATTGAACTACCTAAATAGTTCCTACTGTATATCACTATCTATGTTTTGGGCTATGAAATGTTTTTGATTACTTGGAGCTTTTCTCCCCGGGCCTCCGCTGAAAACGGACTTGTATCCAGTCGGACTTTCCCGGTTAACAAATGTAAAATAAAATAATAAAATAAATAATCACAAAAGATGTGAGTCTGCCTCTGTGGAAGTCTTTCTGTATACATCTTCTGTATGTATTCCAGTTTGAATTTTCACTATTCCTAGCTTCTCACAAGTTAAATGACTCAAAAACATTAGGAGAATTAACTCTTGTTCATTGCTTATATGGAGAAAAGAACTTTGTAATTTTTTACTTTTATATTCACATCTTTAGCCTTCCATCTCATGAATATATAAGTATGGTGCACATTTGTCTATCTCTTTCCCCAAAGTGAGAAACATTTTCAGACATAACATTGCACTTCTCACCTATTTATTTATTTATTTGCAGTTGTTTTACCAGGATAGTCCATTGGGCCAAGGAACCCATTTTCAATTGAGTCCTGGGAGAAAAGCTCCAAGACAAATTAAATTACAATGAGTTTTACATAGAAAAAAATAAAAAAAAAACATTTTTGTTTAGAAAGTACAGAAGTATGAGGAGAAACATTGAAATTAATTTTACAATTTCTAAAATAAGAATGAGTCCACTTGAAATTAATTAGGCAATTACTAAAATTAGAATGAGTCGACAGTACACTTTATAAAATAAAGTAGTAGGCCTAAATAAATAAATAGTAGACCTATGTCAAACACAAACACAATATTTTCATTATGAATTAGTTTTTACCGCACTGACAACATCTAGTCACAGTGCATCTAAAGTATATTCAGACTTCACAGCATCAAGTATATCTACTTTAATAGTGCTTAAATAGAGCTCATTTTGGCTATGTAATATGCCAACATTTGTTGAATGCTTTTGGCCTTCCTTTTACAAACCTTTGTAAAATTATTATTTTTACCACAGCTTTTGTTAAATGTTGGGTACTTCTTCTCATGCTTAAAGTCACAATTGGCAAATAAGGGTGTCATTTTAAGTGCACAGGACTTTTTGTGCACCACAGAGATTTCTTACCACAATTACCCTTGTAGTATATTGCCACTTTGTGTTATTTTTTTTTCATTTCTGATGGGCTCATTTTTTATCCTACACAAATCTGCTTCCTCATTTAATTATTTTAACAGTGTACTTGTAATTTTATTCACTCTGTATATATACACGGTTATAGATAAGAACATAAATGTTTCTTTTAAAAGCCTTCATATACTTTGGTCATTTCTTATACCACAAACAATTCCATCTGTTATCAATGAATCATGCAAATCACCATATTCACAGACACTGATTCAATTGGTCAGCTCTGTAACACAAATACAACGTTAAGTGCTTCTAAAAAATAAATGGCAGGTTTTTGTAGGCTCACAAAAGTTTCAGACTTTCTCTCCTGTAACTGCAATTTGCCTTAATTCATTTCTTGATGTACAAAAACTAAAAATACCTTCAAGGCTTCCAACCCAGTAGCACACAGACAGGTGGCACACTGTACATTTTCAGCCTTTTCAGTTATCCTGCCTCCAGTGAAGAATAACTCAAATTTGTAAATTCATATTTTTTTTAATTTTTTTCTCTTATTGTAGTGAAAGAATTCATATGTTTTACAAATGTTTCTTCTACAGGAAAAAAAATGCTGTCAGAGAGTTTCATGACTTAACCAAGTGAAATGAAATGGTCATCTCCATTTGAAAATGAGTGAATATTTCTGTACTGACAGGACAACTTTTTAAAAACAAATACATTTCTTCACCCGTGACACTATTTAATATTTGAATACTTGTCAAGATGCTTACACATTACACAAGACACTATGGGTGTAGATACCACCCTGCATGAGGTCTTTACTTTAACTAGAACTGACTGTAGAAGAGAGACCGCATGATGCACACTTCTCATTTAGTCAATGGTAGCTGTTGTCTTCAAAGCAAAGGGGCTCTAGGATAGAAGTTAATAATTTAGGATAACTGCAATGGGATAAAGTATATTAAGGCAGGTCAATGGCCATTTACCTATGATCAATCGGCATGATCGACAGACCACAATGCTTTGCTAGAGATGGCCTGCATCTGTCTCGCCTGGGCTTCAGGCTTCTGGAAAAGGCTCTTGCTTCCCCTTTAGGTTCATAGGTTCATACTAGGCTATCTGCTCTGGGGCATTTATAAGCCTAGCCTGATTGAGTTTGGCTTACGCCACCCCTTGATTTGAGTATACTGTGTCCTTTTTAAAGTTTAGTTTACTGTGCCTCTGTCTAATAGTGACACAGAAGTAATCCCAGGGACAAACCTACAATCCCCCATCCACTCATCAAGATTCTTCTTGAAGAGAGTCAATGAGGTGCTCTGCCTAACATGAACTGGAATTCTATTCCAGAGCGAAGGGAGCCTCTGGGTTATGAATCTGTCCCTCCAGCATGTTCTATTTATTTCTGTGCTGTGGTTCAAGTCCCTCGAGCGCATGGCTCTAAGGGATTTAGATTTACTGAGGTGGAGCATGTCCATTAATTCTGGGTTGGACATAGCTTTATATGTCAGGCATAGATCGCCTCGAAGTAGGCGGTATGCAGCTGAGTAGAGCTGGTGTTTTTTTAACTGAGCAGCATATGGCATCTGTTTGAGTCCCTTGATCCTCCTGGTGAGGTACTTTTGGGGTCTTTCTAATTGCTGCAGGTGTCAGGTAAGGTACATCCCAAAGAGGGCATTGTATTCTATGATGGGCCTGATGAGGGATGAATAAAGGGGCACGATTACCTCTCTTGATCTAGATGTGAATCCTTTCATAATGAGGTGGGCTATGTAGAAGGTCTTTCTAACCACTTTGGCAATGTGGTTGTCAAAGGAGAGATTGCTATCAACTTGGGTTCCCAGATCCCTAATTACTTTCTCTGTACTTAATGGGTTACCACCTATGTGATAATTTGTGGGCACATTGTTTTTGCCAAAGGGTATGACTATACACATTTTGGCATTTAACTTTAGACCATGGCTCTGGCACCAGTTATCCGTCTCTGCGAGACCTTTTTGAAGGATGTTTGTGTCAGCTGGAGAATCGATTATGGCACCCAGTTTGCAGTCATCTGCGAACTTGGTGAGCCATAGTCCTCCCACGTTCGCCTGTACCTCAGAAAAGTAAATACCGAATAAGAGAGGTCCCAGGACAGAACCTTGTGGGACGCCACTTGTGACCGGTTTCGAGTCTGACATGGCCCCAGCAACTCTGACTCTGTGGGTTCTGTCTTTGAGCCAGTTTGCGACCCATCTTGTGACATAGGGGTTTATATTTAGGCTGGATAGTTTATCTATGATGCCCGAGTGGGGTATTGTGTCAAATGCCTTTGCAAGGTCCAGATAGGCTGTGTGGACTACCTTCCCCTCATCTATGGCCTTGGTGACTGTTTTGAAGAAGTCGACCAGGTTCAAAAGGCAGGATATGCCCTTGACGAAGCCAAATTGGGTAGGATCTAGTGTCTGTAGGTCCCCAATGTCTTTGTTTATGAGTTCCTTTTTTAGGAAAAGTGATGAGGTTAAAACTACCAACATAAAAATTTCAACAAAAAACAAATTAAAGGTCATGCTGCTAAACGCTAGGAGTCTAAACATGAAACTGCACTCATTGCAAACATTCCTAACCCTGGAAATGCTGACATCTGTGCAGTCACAGAAACCTGGTTCAAAGTTACGGACAGCACCACAGCCTTACCTGGTTACTCATCCTATCATGCATTCAGACCCCAAACTGTGGACAGTAAAGCCAAAGGAGGTGGAGTTTCAATATACATTAAAAACATACACACTTCCAGGCTGGTTAAACAGTATGACGCACAGGAGACACTCCAGGTGCAGTTAGCAATTGACATGACCCCTATTCAAATTATAGCTGGCTACCGGCCCCCAAATCCGACTCAATATACCCAATCCGCCTACTTGGACTTGTTCGAATCTATCAAGATTCAACCCTTTATCCTGATCCTGGGTGACTTTAACTTCCCAAACATAGACTGGAAGAACTACTAATGCCAGAGCACAAATGCCCAGAGAGTCCTTGATTTTGTCAATGCAAATGCCTTGGAACAGCTAGTAGATATGCCCACAAGGGGCGATAATATCTTGGACTTGGTATTTCCAACATGAGTAACCACTGCAGCATCCCTGTAGTATCATCCTCCCTGGTAAGATCCGACCACAAAGTGGTCATTCTCGAAGTCACCATCTCCCTCAAACCCCTGTAGCTAGAATCAGATATAAAAACTTCTCCAAAGCTGATTACAGCCTCCTGTCGAATGGTATAAACAGCTTCACAGCACCTTCCCCTTCTGTAGGAACTGGCACTAATATCCAAAACTAGACCATAGCACTATACGAGCGTTTATATAGATGCATGGAATCAGGCATACCCGACAGGACTAAATCATCCTCTGCAAAGAAGAGTAAACCTGTCTGGTGTACATCTGCATTAAATAAACTCTATAACAAAAGGAAAAAAAATTGCTGTTCATGACCAAGAAGGAGCAGGTGCTCAATTGGAAGCAATATCTCCTTAGCCTGAACAAGCAAATAAGAGCACTAGTGAAAATATCCAAAGCAAACTTCAAGTCCAAATTGGCCACATCTGCTAGAGACAATCATAAAGCCTTCTTCACATATATCCGCAACCTCAAAGGAAGCACCCAGATCTGTTCAGAACTGGTGGTCAAGGACACCACATATACAAATGTTGCAGATATAGCAAACTTGCTGGCTGACAGATTCAGTGAAAACTTTACCCCTCTGTCTCCCCCATCAGTAAGTCAGGACATCCTCAGTACCTACCACCTTCCCCTTATATCTGTGGAACAGGTCATCACTGCTCTCTGAAAGGCAAAAAATACAGCCTCCATGGGACCCAATAACATCCAGGCTGCATCTTACATGAACTCAGGCAGGAAGTTGCAGCATCATTAGGCACCCTATTCAACCAAAGCCTGAGTACTGGCTTCATCCCAGCTGAGTGGAGGACAGCCACTGTCATCCCTATACACAAAGGTGGAGTGTCCACCGATCTGGGAAATTATAGACCCATCAGCCTAACTAGCCTGATCTGCAAGGCCATGGAACGGATTATCATGGACCTCATCAGCAAGTACATTGGCAACCTCCAAACACTTGATCTTACACAGTTTGGCTTTATCAAGGGGAGGTCATGTATGCTAAATTTGGTCGACTTCTTTGAGATAGTCACCAAAGCCATGGATGAGAGGAAGACAGTGCACAACACCTTTCTTGACCTGGCCAAAGCCTTTGACACTATTCCCCACTCGAGCATAAAAGATAAACTCTCTCAACTAGGCATCAATCCATATGTTACCAGATGGGCAGCAAACTGGCTCACTGATAGAACCCACATAGTCAAAATAGGGGAAGCCACCTCAAGCAGTAGACCTGTAACAAGCAGCATACCCCAGGGTTTGGTCTTGGGGCCTCTGTTATTTAGGATATACTTTTCTGAGGTGGAGGCCAAAACCAGTAGGCTATGGCTGACCAAGTTTGCAGATGACTGCAAGCTGGGTGCTGTCATCAATTCCCTTAGCGATGTGACATCCTCCAAGAGGGTCTCACTCTGACAAATGACTGGTGCCAGAAGCATGGCCTCAAGCTGTATACCAAAAAAATGCATCATCATCCCCTTTGGTGAGAGTGACATCTCCACAAATTATCACATTAATAACAATGTCCTAAGCACTCAGTCGTGAGGGATTTGGGTACCCAGATTGATAGCAACCTGACTTTTGACCACCATGTTGCTTACATTGTACAGAAAGCCTTCTACATGGCCCACGTCATAAGTAAGGGTACTCACCCAGGGACAAGGAGGTCATAACATCCCTGTATTCTTCCCTTATAAGGCCCATTATTGAGTACAATTCCCCTTTCTGCATGTACCTTGCAAAGCACATGCAGCAGCTGGAGGACCACAGAGGTTCCAAACTAGGAGAATCCAGGGCCTCAAACATCTACCATACACAGATAGGTTAAAAGCCCTATCCCTCTACTTGGTTTCATACAGACTCCTCAGAGGTGACATCTGTCTAGCATACAAGGTGTTCATGAACCCCACCTTGATGGGACTGCTGCATATCCGCAAGTCAAGTTCCACTCGAGTAACCTGCATGTGCAGCCTAAACCTGGTCTGTGACATCAACAAGACTTGCTGGTGGGACAGATTTGTGTCCCAGAGACTCCCCCATCTATGGAATAGGCTCCCTCTCCACATCAAGCAGAGTACTTCTTTACCCCTTTTTAAATGCAATCTGGATAACTGGATGGGAAGTAGAAAATATACCCCTGGGATTCCACCCATGTCCCTGCCGGACAGGGGCATTGAGTGCTGATTTGTCTAAACATGGGCTAAACTCTTGGCAAGGCTTATAAGAGCCTCAGGGCCAATAGCTTAACCACCTATGATCCTATGATCCTATATGTGGTCAGTAACTCTCATCCACAGACTTCCTCAGTACCCACTCATTCCAGCCACTTTATTGACTATATACACCTCAGATATCTTATGATCTTGTGATCAACATGGACAGTCTTAGGTTAAATGAAGCCCTAGACAAATAACTTGATATTTCCCTCCAAATGCACTCTGGCCCCACTTCATCCAAAAGTCTACCCCTGGTTTGCTTCATACTGGCTTTTCTATACCATTTTGACAGATATTATGTTCTCTGTTTTTTAAGACTTTGTTTTAGTCTTCAAAAATTTTCTGCATCCTTATAGCACATCCAACTTGGCAAAGATTGCACTACAATAACCGTGAAAACATGAATGAATTAAGCCAGAGGTCTGGGGTGGCAGTAGGCCCCCAAAATCATAGGGATCTTGATGCTCTGAGGGATGTCTTAGGGCTCTTTTCCTAATGTTTAGCACCAATGGTCTAAACATATCTGGAAATAGTGCCTGACTCCTTCCCCTCGACAAAGCTAGTTACATTCTGTATATCTCCTTTGGTATTACGTATATTTCAAAGTGTTGCTGCCATATGTATACACAGCATTCTTCCTCATTCCTATTCCCCAAAGTTTCTATGTACACTTTAGATGTTAGAGTGGGATGAAAGTGAAATAATAAATGACCACAGTAATACATTTCAACTTGTTGCTGTCAACCTTATAAACAGAGTATGCCTCCTTACTCCTACCTGCAAATGTAGTCAGCTGTTTACACTTCTGATACTTGGTTGTGAGGAAAGTAAAAAATATTGATCTCAGTAATGTATTACAATGTGTTGCTTTTAAACAGTTCGCTGCCTGCAAACAAGTAATCTTATATGTACACTTCTGATTTCTGCTTCTGAGGAAATTTTAAAAAAAATGAACACATTGTCCCTAGTCCCTGCACAACCTATTTTAATCTTCTCAGCACATGTTTGAGCAGGACCAGTATTAGACTCGGTGAGGGTCAGGGCAAGGTTGAGGATGTGCTCTCATACTACACTTGTGTCAAAATCGCTCTATACAGCTGGGGGCTTGAGGATCTGGCAGCTCCAAGATGCTCTGATGGTTTAGATGCTCTATGATGCATTTCCTGTTGCATTTTTAAAAGACAATTACTTCTTAAATATTCTTTTTTATCTAGCCAGAATAGTTACTTATGTGTTACCAGTATTGTGTGCATCCAGAGATAAAATTTGTGATATTATTCTTTCACACATGTATACACATACTGGCACTTCTCCTCACAAATGAGGTCTGTAACACAATGCACATATAGACACAGACACAGAAATGCAAACTCACACACACACACACACACACACACACACACACACACACACACACACACACACACACACACACACACACATATACACTGCATGGTTACCTGCAGGCAAATTGGAGGAATATCATTTCACCTAGAGTATGCATTAAGAGATGATGGAGGAACTAAGAGCACCGAGTAAACATCCATGCAGAGACATGGAAAACATGTAGTCTTCACAAAGTATGAATCACAGCCAAGAACTCAACCAGATAATTAATTTCTGTAAGATGGCAGTTACTTCTCACTTTGCACAGTGCCAGTGATCAGGTGTTATCAAACACACCCTGCCCAGACTACCAAGGACAGACAGTTATGCTGTGTGTAAAATTTTAATATATGACTGTCATGGGAAGTGAAAAAAATTATGGTCAGTTTGATATTTCCAGATACATTGCAACACCCCTAACACACATTCAGCTTTATCCATAGACAGCCACTGCACCTATCAATTACAGCCATTTTATTGACCGTGTCTACGTAATGCATCCAATTGTGTTTAAAAAATGGCCAGAATATTCCAGCTTCCTTCACACAAATACTTAGTAGTTCTGCAAAGCCAGATTACCTGTTTACCTTAATCATGACAGCAGGGTCAGTTTCATCCAGAGACAGCTCCCACAACCAGCAATTATAGCTACTTTCTTGATTGTGTATATTTCAGAGGTATGAGTGTTATATAAAAGAAATGGGCATAGCAGTGCATTTCATTGTTGTTTCATACAGACAATAGCCACAGTAAAGTATTCCAGATTGCATCACACAAATACACATTAGTTGTACAAAGCCAGAATAAAGATAGTTTAACTGACAACAGGAATAAAGATAGTTTAACTGACAACAGGGTAAGTTGGCTGCATATACCTAGGATAGTGGATTGTAATATGAAAATAGTAATTAGCCTCAGTAAATTTATTTCAACATGCTAAACACAAATGCACACACACAAGTGCCCATTAATTAAAGACACATTGCTGTCTTACAACTCAGATGTCTGACTGTGATCAAATGAATCCCTATATTAATAAATAAAGGCCACTATAATATTTTAGTTCACTGCTGTCAGAAGCATTCAGTTTAACCCACTGCAGCCCCTCCTGTATGCAGACACATACACACACACATACACACACACACACACACACACACACACACACACACACACACACACACACACACACACACACACATACATTCACACATGCACACAGACACACGCAGACAAACACACATAGATCTGCCAACAAGTTACAGCCATCTGTATCACTGTGTACACCTAAGATGTCTTACTACAGTCAAATGAATAAAAACATAAATAGTGGTTATAGCATTTCAAATTGTTGCTTTCAGGCCCATACAGATCCACTCACTGCAATTTGCTCTATACAAATGCACACAACTCCACACACACTCTCATTTATACATATATATATATATATATATATATATATATATATATTACACACACACACACACACACACACACACACACACACACACACACACACACACACACACACACACACACACACACACACACACACACACACACACACACACACACACACACACACACACCACTTAAATTGAAAGTAGATACCATCCTTAAGACTGGCTGATAGGGACATGAGCAGAGTGCTTTTAAAAATACGTATTTGATTAAAATAAACTTTCCTCAGAACTTGCACTCCTCCTGCAAATCACATTTGGCTGAGGATGCTCATCAGAAAATATATTTGCCTCTTCATCTATCAGTCCAAGCATTTCCAAAAAGAGGTTATTCCTGCACCTTTGAAATGACAAGATGGTCTGTAATAAGGCATAATCACCTTATTTGTTATGGAATTACCATATAGGTGGCAGTACACTAAACACCAAAAGTGTGATAAGAGACTGAGGGACACAGGTGGACAGTGGTCTCACCTTCGATAACCACATCGCCACAACAGTCAGGAAATACTTCTGTGTGGCACACCTCATCACTAAGGGCTTTTCATCCAGAAAAAGGAGGTCATTGTCCCACTGTACTCATCCCTCATTAGACCCATTATAGAATACAACGCCCCGTTTGGTATGTACCTCTCAAGACATCTGCAACAACTGGAAAGGCTGTAGAAATACCTCACTAAAAGAATCACAGGCCTAAAGCAGGTGCCCTAAGCTAACCGCCTTAAAAAACTCCAGCTATACTCTGTCGCATATCGTCTACTCAGAGGTGATCTCTGCTTAACATACAAGGCCATGTCAAACCCAGAGCTGTTGGACATGCTACACTTAAAGAAATCCCAATCCCTCAGAGCCACATGCTTCAGGGATCTAAACCTTGTCATCACAATAAACAAAACATGCTGGAGGGATAGGTTCCTGACCCAGAAACTCCCCAGACTCTGGAATAGATTGCCCATATATGTCAAGTAGAGTGCCTCTTTGGCCGTCTTCAAAAGGAACCTTGACAATTGGATGGGAAAAAGGAAATTCACCCCAGGGATCACGTCAGTCACCCTGCTAGACTGGGGTCCAGGAAGTAAATAGTGTGGAAAGAAATAGCCAGGGAATTGTTATGGCTAGGCTTGTATAGGAACCAAAAAACAAGAAATGGAGCCAGCAAATGGTGATAGAAAATATTTGTATTGAAATTAAGGCATCACAGCAAATGCAGACATACCGGTTTCGGCTGGTAAATTACACAGCCTTCATCAGTGTATTCACAGCTAATAGTATTTGCAAGCTGTTTAAATACACAGACATAGGATCTCATTGGTGGAAAAATTATAAATATTCATTAAGCCCTGGGGAGAAAAGCCCACCTAGCTTAATGATCCACTTTTTTTCTCTACTATTTAAAATATCATGCCAACCAGTTTTATTCCTCCAATCACCCTGAATTACATCAATAATTGTAAACAAGAATATTGCAGATGGATGTGACAACTGGTGTTTGTACAGCAGTGTTGTAGGCTTGTATAGGCCCTAGGGCTGATAGCCTAGTACCAACCTATGAACCTATGAGATATATGCATAAAGGCTAGACTGTTTTCAAAAATTGCCACACAAATCAGGTGACCCCCCCCCCTTTTTGAAAGTAGAACATTTCTCATGTATTGTGCATGCTTTGAGTTCTAAGTTCCTGAACTGGGAAACTAAACTATTACAAATAAAAAATAAAACACAAACAAAAGTGCTTTTCTTTTTGGAGGACTGCAGCCCAGGAGTACGGCAATGTGACTCCCCCCTGCCTTTAGCTGTAACCCTACTCTTAAAGAAATACTACCATAAACTATAGGTGCAAACATTTACATTTCTGTTGTTATATCTAACTTTATCACACAGCAGTTTGGCTTGTAAATCTTGTGCAATTTTGTTTGCTGTTTCCATTGCTAATGCAGGCTTTAATGTGTTTTCAAACAACAAATAAGATTTACAGACTTCTCACCATTTTCTGTGGGATGTTTCTAAAACTATAATTCTGACTTTTTGCTTCAATGATGACCTGAACAAAAAACAAGAGGGTTTGGGAGGGTGGCCTAATGGTTAAGGTGGTTGCCTTACAAACACAAGGTGCAGGGTTTGAGTCTCACAAGGGGTAATTGGCTAGGCTTAAAATGGCTCACAAGGGCAGTTAGCCTAGTACTAATCTATGACTCTAAGAGTAAGAAAATGAATTCAGTCTTGTTTTTGTTTACAGGAAGGGCATCATGGAGTTCTTTGTCTTGGGTCCTGTATTAAAGAAAAGTGAATTAGGGTATAGTATCAGAAAGTGATGGGTTTTCTGCCATAAAAACAGTCAAATACTGGCTATAGATTTAACAGCAATAGTGGAGGTGGTTTTAGAAAAAAAAACATAAAAAGAAACAGAAATCAGTGTCATGAATATATTGCAGGGAGGTAAAATGTTTTTAGTAGGTGAATATTCTTTCATATGAAACAGGCAATAGGAGCAGGGACATGGGTTCTTTCATAAAGTGTTATCAGGCACAGGACAATAGGCAGAAGTAAAGTATAAAAGAACAAAGAGTGGGGGCATGTCAGTAGGAGAAGATGGAGGGGATATGGCAATTGGAGACATGACAATAGGGGAGATGCATTTTATATTCTATAACAAAGTATGGGATATGAACTGCAGGTTGTGGGGTCTGTGCTGCTTGTGGAGTAATGCACCTAAAAGCCTCACCACATGCTGGCTGAGATGTACAGAAGAGGGTTTGCTATGCTGCCAAGCCACATGTCAGCTTGCTGACTTAGCACTACCTATTCTTGTCCTTTCAGGTTCAGGCTATATTCTGCCACCTTGGCAATACTAAAAGGCATGTAGACCTCATGGTCACTTTTGGTAAACACAGAAATGCTTAGTAGTAGGCAGGTTTGCAGAAGTCTCTGGGGAGTTGTTAATAATTTTCATTTAATTCCACTTTATTTTACTAATGATTGAGAAGTCATAGGCTCATAGGTTCATAGGTTAGTGATTGAGAACTGTTTATTTTGTTTTCATGTTGTAGGTCTGCACTGATTCCGAGACTCAAGCTCTAACTTTCTGGAACAGAAGCATTATTGGTTAGCACATCATCTAAGGCGTAAGGCCTATACTGGCACAAGACAGACAGATTTCGATACTTTTACTCTTAAACTTTATTCACAAGAGCCAAGACCTGCCAGGTCAAATGACAAACATAAGGAAATTACCTATAACTTGTTAAAAGTTTACTATAAGGACTACTTTTTTTTATTTTGTAACCATTAGCAACTGTATACATGCTTGTCACTTTTTAAATTTATTTTCATAACTTTTTCCTCATTGTTATACAATTGGAATTGCAGTATCTGTTTCCAAACATGACCTGAAAAGCACAGTAAGAAATAACACCAATAGAAATGAGGTGAATGCATGTGTGTGTGTGCATGTGTGTGTGTGTGTGTGTGTGTGTGTGTGTGTGTGTGTGTGTGTGTGTGTGTGTGTGTGTGTGTGTGTGTGTGTGGATGTGGCTGCGGCTGTGGGTGTAGGTGTATGTTTGAGAGAGAGAGAGATGAAGACAGAATAAGAGAAAATTATGTAGAAGGAGCAATGAATGTACTTGAAAAACATTAATAAGTCAGATGTAACCTACAGCTATTTTTCTTGATGACTACAATAAATGTTGATAAGGACCTCTGAATCTTCAGAATACAAGTCATTGCTACACAGGTTCATACAAGGGAGAGCATGCTGCCCTAATCTTTTAAAATCAAAGAAACAGAGACAGAAACAAAGGATCAGTCTATGAACCACAGAGGAGAAAAATGACAAATTCTATAGTTATGGCTGTACTTCATCATGATTCAGAATGTCTCAACAAAAGTATCACACATGAAGTGAAGATGGACACTAAACCAACATGAACAATGGACAACAAACTAATTGACATAGCACAAACACAGATGAAGCTGAATGAATCGATCAAATCTCTGCATAAACGATCAGTAACTTTTAATTCCAAAACTACGTGCTCCTTAATGTAACACATGATTCAGCAAAACTGTTTCAACCTTCTAGAACTCAAATTAGCTTATGCATAATTTAAAAGGGATTCTATGATAATGTTAGCCCTTGGGGACTATTACAGGCATGTATTTATAATTAAGGTTTACAAAGGCATTTTCAGTTAAAATCCATTACAGTGGTCAAGAGATGGGACATTGTGAAAATATATAACCTGTCTTGCACGTGATGTTGTCAGTAGTGTTATGTTTTCAAAGTTACTGAGAATAAAAAAGTGACTGTTAAGCATATGTCCTAGTATAAGCTTAATTGTCTTGATTGTATGTATGGCACAAATTTTAAAGTAGCTTCTATAGATTCATAGGTAGTTACTAGGATTTCCATCCAGGAACACATTGAGGAGACTAGTTCAAATTCCCAGGTAGCCCCAAGCACTATCTGGTTAAGTGATTTGTTCAAGGTCATACAGTAGGCAAAAGAGGGCTGAGGGAATCACATTCTATAGCACAGGATCTACTCACCACAGTTTTAACCCTCTGCACCAAGTTCCAGTGTTCTCTTTGTTTTAGCTATGTCTAGTTAAAATGTGATTTCATATAGCAAATTTTAAGACAGAAGTATAAGACATTAATGCAATGCCTTTAACTGGTTCATAGACCAGTACAATGATGTTTTATATGGACACACATGAACAGAATTGTAAAACAATACCATTAAACTGAAAACCTGCTTAAATGCCTGGAAAATAAAACCAATGATATATGCTGAAATGCTTATTTAATTTCACTATTGTACTCCACAAAATGGAGGCAGATCTGTGCCCTAAAACTTTTATGACTTCCACAAAGTAAAATCTGGCCATGAAGAGTGGAAAACTCTTGAACCGCAGACCTGAAACAACATGTCAGTGAACATTTATTATTTCAGGGGAATGCCATCAGGATAGTACTTTTTAATCAGGCCTACATGATGTGTGCTGCAAAGACAAAAAAAAAAAAAAAGAGAGCGAGAGAGAGAGAGAGAGAAAGAACTCCACAACCTATACCAGTTTAATTGTATGACTTGACATAAGACTGATGTGACTTAACACTGTCAGCATGTGGTTGAATGTACTTTGATGTGAATAAATGGAGATTAATATTTTTTAAAAAGTATCCAATGATGCAATAAAAAAGAAGGGGAAAGGGATATTGTTACTAAAACTTTGTTACTAAACATATGACTAACAAAATCTCTGACCATTTTTTGAAATTGACAGCTATGTGGTGGGAGCATTTTAACAAGTTGTTATATATTACTTACATTGTCAGGCATATCAAAACATTTCAAAAAATGATTGTCATGTTAGATCATTATAAGCAACTCTTACAAAAATACTTGATCCAGATGAAAAAAAATGCTTTCAGATTATTTTACCAAACTAGTATTAGTTATTTTGTGATATATTGATAAGATTCTTTAATGATATAAGTTGTTGAGATGAAATGGCCAGTTGGTTTTGACATACTGTTAATGTGTACACATTTTTGTAATCCCTATTTATCAATAAATTTGTTCTGTATTTTGGGCAATGTGATGAAGCCGCGGTGGTGCAGCGGTAGCATTGTCGCCTCACAGCAAGAGGTTCTCCCATTCGATTCTCGGCTGGAGCGCCTTCTGTGTGGAGTCTACATGTCCTCCCCGCAGTCGAGTGGCATTCGAAAGACATGTGTAGGGCGTGCCTTCGTTGATGGTTGGGCATCGAGCTGGCACCATAAAAATCTGCCAATCATTAGCGTACCGAAGTTCCGCTGCGGCGACCCCTAACTAGGAAAAGCCGAAAGAAGAACAACAATTTTGGTTAATGTGGATTTTTATCTAGTTTTAAAATAAATATTTTTGATGTTTATATGTTATATATCATATGCTAGGCTATACTTAATTCTCTATAGATGACATTTTCAAAAATCCTACTGAAAAGAAGGTACTTATTTTGCAAATATCTTCAAAATGTGACTGTTACCATATCTAGACATGAGATCTCATGAATTGCATTATTTACAAAACATATAAGGGAACTGTGGCAGTTCAGTTTTGCTGGAAAGTATAGTTCAAAAAGTTTAAACATCTTTGGTAAATCTTGATTTTTTTCTTGATATAAAGAATGTTCTTAGAAAAAATGTATAGCATTATTCTTGAATATGAAAAATTACCTCTTAGCTAATTATTCATTATTTTAGCAATACGAGTCATCAGAAGTGTTCCTAAATTGTTGCCATTTAAATGTTTCTTTGTTTTAAAGTTACTTTTAAATAGCTTATCTCCTTCTGTGTCTCTTTTGTTTTAATTACTCATATTATAGCACTTCGATTTTTCATGTTGTGATGATGTGAGGTAGTGCCACCTATGCCAGGAGAAGTAGGGCAGTGGATGTGTAACATATGCCAGCATAGCTAGCTGGAGTTTTGTAAAGAATTATATGTCATTTGTATATCAAACTGATTTGTGCAGGTGCTTGGGTTGAAAATGTATTTGTAAAGCTGCTTGTGTTAAAAATGTATCAATAGTGTGTCCTACTGGACAGAGGAGAAATCTACATGTATGTCAACTGTATTATAATTGTGGAAATTATTATACTCTAACAGAGGCTACTAAAAGAGAAGAGATTAATCTCAGTCCAGCTAACACTGAAAAATAGTTAGAAATTAAATTACTTGGTATAAACCACAAAGATTGTATCTCACAGATCTCAGTTCAGACAGAGACAAAAAGTCTATACTAGGAAGCTGTCTGTATTGTCTTTAGCGGTGAACTAATTGCTAATCTGGAAGGATGGAAGTTTGAAATTGTTTTATGACTTTCAGGAGCTGCAACAGATCTTAAGAAAGCTCTATGTGTGTGCATTATTGACACATATGTACTAGAGTCTAGTTCACTTGCTAGTAAATGGGGGTGGTATGGGAACCAGAAGTCAGATGACCAGATGTGTTTGATGTCATTCTGTAATCCAGGACTGAAATGATGTTTTAATACTAGATGAGACAGAAGTCTCAAGGCAGTCTGTTTTTGTAATCTGACAAAGAAGGATCACTCACCTACTTCATCTTGTCTTGCTTTAGTAAGTAACCAGGGAATGGTAATTCTTTAGATCAGTCAGGAAAATATAATGAGATTAGTTAAGTACTGTTTTTCTCTATCTGTGTGAATTGTTATTTTAATATTTTCTGTTACTGAAACTCTGGTGTATAATGTAAATAGATATTTAGAATTTTCATGTTCTTTTATTTATTATTGTATATATTTAAACTTTCCATTTTGGCTGGTCTTTTAGAAAATGTTTTGACCTATGAGAGTACTTATATGTATTTGGTGACATTGTGGCCACTCCTGAAAGCCTTACTGCATTGGTCAAACATTACCATTTGTATTAATATTAATTTTACTCAGTATAATTGGGGACCCTTTTAAGAGTCTTGGAGTAGCTGGCTTTGGAGTGTCTGGTGGCAGTAACTATGTTATAGTCTGTGCAAAGGGTGGCAGAGTGAATAAATATGTGCCAGTCTTTCCCACGTGCATGCGCGTGCATGCACAAATCAAATCTCAAAGAGTGTGTATGTCATCTACTTGGAGTAGAGACACAGAGCAGTTGTTTCACAGACAGGGTGTTGGAAGACTTGGCTTGGATGCTCAGCTGAGGATCAAACTCTACAACTGTGCCAGTTGGGAGTCTTATTCGGGGCCTGGAGATAGAGAGAGGGAAACCCAGACCCCAGACTTAGTGTGTTGCCTGTATGCGCTTAAAAGAAATTGTGCTTGGTGCAGAGAGCTGCACCTAGAAATACTATGTGTATCTGTTTTTGTTCCAAGTGAACAACCCTCACCAGTGTCAGTGGTGAGGATTCAGGCTCCTTGATTACTGGCCCAGAGGGGGGACATCTCACATGTAAATGGTAACTTTAAATGATCTTCACATATTCAGTAAAGAAATTGAGTGATCTTTACTCAAATTCACAAATTAATTTATTTCTTTGCCTACGTATTATTTAAATGATCCACCTTGAAAATTGTGGAATATTGGCTTCATTTGTCTTGAAAGTATTCTGCGTTTAAAATTATTGTTCACTGCATGCAGGATTCAGAACTAGATCACTGTATATAATAACATAAGTTAACATTACTTTATATTTATCATTTGTTGACTGGGGTAGAGCTTTAATCCAGGTGAGCCAGTTTCACGGTCAGCCCAGATACGCTGACTACAAAATAATAGAAGGCAATAAAACAGTTTCCAGTATGAGCACAAAACAATATTAACAATGTAAAAACATTATAGCAACATTGTGAAAGTCTATCTAACATAGTTGGAGATAATCTGTCCAGATAACAGAAAAACGTACCAGAGAAAAATATAATCTTTGTATCAGAATATATTAAGCATATGCAATTAAACAGTTTGAAGGATAGCTTAAGTTAATATTGCTGATGAACTTCTGTATCCATTTGCAGCTTGTCAAAGAGAAACAGCCAACTTCCAGAAATTGTATTTATATTGATTAGAGTATTAAAAAAAAAATACAACCTCCTACTACCACAGGATGATAGCCTAGTTCAAAACAAACAGCAGGAAACATGCAACAAATCTTTATACTTTGTAAGTGAAGCAAAAACAGAACACGATATCTAATTCTTCATATGTAACTTTACATTAGCAGCCAAAATTTTGCTAACATCTAATTTATCAGCCTGTATAATTAGTACACCAACAGATTTAAACACTTCTGCAACAATAGCATTGTCTCACTGCAAGACACATGTAAATCATGATTTACTCACTTATAAAACTGTGAGTTGGGAAATCTGTCCATTAAAATGTATCTTTAGAAAGATAATCTGGTCCTGAAATCTGTTTAAGTTACTCAAAATGATGCTCCCTTTCATTTGAATATTTATCCTATTAAAAAAGTAAATTAACTTGTACCATACATTTGACTTTATTTTCCTTTGTTGATAAATATTCTCATAATTCTGTCATGGCTACGTATTTTTCTTTATTGAATTGTTTAGCTCATTACCATCATAAAGAACTATGACATAAACATGACTTCAATTGATCTATATTTATAAAAAAGATCTCAGTAATCTTCCTAAATCAGTAAGATCCATTCCTTCACCCAAAAATAGAGAATAGAAAATGAGTATTTAAAAACCAAGAAAAAAGTGACACAAGAGTGTATACAGGGTCAAACATTAGTGAAACATGATGGAACTAAGTCATTTAATTATATCTGGATATAAATAATTAATCTCTATGCAAACTTCAATGTTTGTCTCAATGCGAAGTACAGTGTAACTTCCCTTATTAAAACCACACGTCTATCACAGATAAAGATAGAATTGCTTACGTGTTTTACACTCTGTTTCTTGACTGTACCTGAGATTTCTCTCTCTTTCCCCATCTATCACTCTCTCTGCATACTGTTAAGTCAGTCTGTAAAATTTCACATTATTTCCCTGAGTTATCTGTTGTATCAGACTCCCCTAAAGCATTGATGACCACTTCATTGGGTTCTAACTGAACAATCCCAATTCTTCAAATTAACTTTTACTTGTAGGTCATCTTGCTGTAATGTAGGTGCTGTAAGATCACTGTTTCTGCATGACTGATGTATGTTGTGTTGTGATGCTTCTCATTTTAAAACTGACGTCTAAATGTGGAGTTAGTATATACACCTAAGAGGGTGTGGGGGTGCTGAACAGTTTGCCCCTGAAGAAAAAAATATATTTTTGATGAGTGCAAAGGGTTTGCAAGAAGTTGTATTCTTGATTAGTTCTGACTAAGGAACGGGTTTATAAATGATTATTCCTCTATAATACATAAGGGAAATGTATCATTTACTACCTCACAAAGACACCTTGTAAGGCAGAGGGAAGGGGAGGAAGAAAGCTACATCTGACCATCAGACATACCCTTTAGAAATCTAATTAAGTTAATGGTTTCAAGTTTAAACAAGGTCAACAGAAGAGCAACGCATGGTGACACTGCTGGATTTTCAGGTAGACATTGTTACTCACCAGTCACTAAAAAACAATTGATTGATACGTCAGTTGAAACCATTAACTTAATTAGATTTCTAAAGGGTATGTCTGATGGTCAGATGTAGCTTTCTTCCTCCCCTTCCCTCTGCCTTACAAGGTGTCTTTGTGAGGTAGTAAATGATACATTTCCCTTATGTATTTTCAGATGCAGTTGCCTGCATCAAGTGCAATTTCCCTTAAGAGCACACAGAGACCACATTCAGTCCAGTGTTGGTTTCTCCCTCTTTCCCCAGATCCCCAGTAAGACTCCCCACTGGCATAGCTATAGAGTTGAGTCCTTAGCCAGGGTTCCAAGCTGTGTCCTCCAACACACTCTCTGTCCAAACAATGCTCCGTGTCTCTGCCCAAGTAGCTGACACACACACTATTGGAGATTTGTTTTACACAATATACACACCTGGGAAATGCTGGCACAGGTTTACTAGCTATGACCCTTCTGCCCAGACTATAAGGTAGCTACCACTGCCACCAGTACCCCTCACCAGCTACTTTAAGGCCCTTAACAAAGGGTGTCCAATTTTACTGTGTAATATTAATACTAATACAAATGGTAGTTTAACCAAGAGCAAGACTATTAGAAGTGGCCTACATAGTGTCACCAAATAAATATGCAAGCACTCTCAAAACTAAAATAGCTGTACAAAGATCAGCCACTAAGAAAGGTTTAAATATATATAGTAATAAATAATAACAGAACAAGACAATACTAAATATATACAATATTCACAATGACATCAGAGTTCAGTTCACAGGAAACATTTAAAATAACATTGCAGGACAGGCTCAGACAAATAAAGAACAATATGTAAACTAAGCTCCACTATATTCCTGACCGAATCTCAGAGAATTACTAAACCCGAATAACTTACTTAATAAAGTGAGGCAGATGATGTGGTGAATGGTCCTTCTTGCTGTTGTCAGTCCCAAGACAGAATACAGAATGCTCTGTCTCACTAAGAGACTTCTCAAATAATATCTAAAATATTACTGTTGGGATAGCTTGAGAATGACAACATTTCTTGTCATCTGACTTCTAGTTCCCTTGCAAAACCCCCATTGCTGGAAGCTGGAAACCCCCCTTGCTGGAAGCTGGCAAGACTTAGCACCTACCTGTAAAAAGACACATACAGGGGCTTTTGCTCAGATCTTTGGCAGGTGCTGGAAGGCATAAAACAACTGCATTCCTCCACACTTCCAGAGAATAATTATTTCACCCCAAAGACAATACAGAAAGCTTCCAAGTACAGGCTTTGTGTCTCTGGCTGCCTTGAAACTTGTGAGATAGTATCTTTATAACTTAGCCAATAAAGTGATTTAATTTCAGATATTTTTCCAAAGTTTGCTGGACTGAGTTTAGCCCTCCAGCTTCCACTGTTAAAACATATACATTTAATCAGTTACAATAGTGCACATACATTTTTGTTCTCTCCAAACTGTGGATTCATTGTGGATACATTTCAAGTCCAAGCAATTTACAAAATACCTTTTTAACACAAATGTCTGTACAAATCAATTTGATATATATATGTATATATATATATATATATATATATATATATATATATATATATATATATATATGTATGACATACATTTCTAATACATTTGTAAAACCAGCATCTTGAGTGACCCACAGTTCTAATACATTTGTAACACAAGCATCTTGTATAAATCAATTTTATATTCACAAATGATGTATGATTATTTACAAAACTCCAGCTAGCTGTGCTGGCAGTACCTCCTTTCATCACACGTCTCCCCCCTCCAAAGACTCAAGCTAGTTTTTCAACTGCCCCTTGAGAAATGTTGCTTGAGAGGGATGACCCTATCTGGGAATACATTACCCCATACCCTGCCTTGAGATTCCATCTGTGTTGGCATTGTTGACCCCAGTAGAGTGCTGCACTGTCATATCATATGCCTGCAACCCTAGGTTCCACCAGTGTGATGAAACGAGGTACTGCCAGCACAAGAGATTTGACAAAAAAGCATACTTTACTGAAGATCTGTCTATTTTTAAATTTAGAATGATGAAAAGGTCTACCGATTAGCTTGCTATTAAACAAATGGAGAGGAAGTCATGGCAAAAGATATGCTGATAATGTTTGAGGAAATTCAGGGAAACCAAAACACTCAAACTATTGCAGATAAATGTCAATGGAGAGACAAAACATCCATAATCTGGCTGTGTCATATAATGGGAGCACAGGCTGTGCTGTAGGAAGATGATGAGGTATAATACAAAATGTCATCAATATGGTAGGCTGTATCAAACTATTTTGCAGTATGACAACTTACAAAATATTGCCACCGTCTTAGAATGCTAAAGAAACTATTTTTTTTTTTGATAAAATCAAGAAATACAGTTTCTGTTTGGAGCCATCTTGTATATTACATGTACTTTAAAATAATCATTTATATTTATCTTCCTTCGGTAATTAGAAAATAAATGCGAGAACATTAAATGCAAATTTAGGACTTGACAATTAATAATATATTTAAAATTAACAAACAAGTACCAAGGCAAATCAATGATCGTAAGATGTACGGCTGTAAAAACATAAGATTTATTCTTCATGAATAAGTAAGCGCTTTCACCACCTTCCCAGTAGCTTTCTCAGACCATTTATAAATCTTGCTCATAATCCACAAGGATATTGAGAGAATCAAACCCAGAACTACAGGATGAAGCTCATAGCAATAACTATAAGAGGATACCACAGCAGTGTAAAACCATCCATTTAATAGAACCTCAATTTACAAAAGGACCATATGATTAGACAGACACTAAGGGTTTTAATATGAAAAAAATTTTGAAAAATGTGTGCTAAATTACTTAAAATGGCAAAGCAATAAGCCAGCACCACTGGAAGAAGTAGTACATAGCTATAGTTATGCAAAAACTGGAAACAGTGATGCCACACTACAAATAACTGATGACATGTTTGTTAAAAGGATTGGGTCTTTATCAAAACACCTCATTCCTTTATGGGCATCCTACTGAGTTTTAATTTCTGTGTTTCTAAAATATATCCAAATAATCTACTTATGCTGTACTAATAAAAAGTCCAAAACACGGCATGAGTAGAGCTAGTGGCATTTGGCTTTAATGGCATGAATGTACCCATGCAGACATAAAACATAAAAAGTCATGGGCATTCAGAAGCTATGTAGCTGAAACATTGGTATGTCCTTAAGGGGACATCTGAATATATCCCATGGCTCTCCACTACAAGAGATTAAAGGTTTTACACAGTGAAGGCTCAAGCTTTCCTAAGTCTTTCTTGCACTTCATATATGTCTACATATGTTATATAAGTGTAAATATATATATATATATATATATATATATATATATATATATATATATATATATATACATACACACACACACACACACACACACACACACACACACACACACACACACACAATGCAGAAGCTCAACCTGCACTAGTCTGAAATGTTAACACTGATAGTCTGAATAACAAAGACCAGCTATACTGAAGCCTAGCTGTGCCTGTTTTCCATACCCATGTTGGTGCTTGCTCCTGGGTCTGCAGCAGTAGGGTGTTTTGAAATTTGCAGTTGGCATGGTGTATATTCAGCATTCCATGTATTGTCAGTGTGTTTCAGTAATTCCAGGAGCCAAGTTTCCATGCCTTGATCTCATAACTCCTAATAGTAAACCTTTCTCTCTCTCTCAGTATGCATATATATATATATATATATATATATATATATATATATATATATATAGATATAGATATATATGCTTTTCATCAGTTTGTCGTTCGCAAATTGAGTGATTGACATTTGTGCAAAACTGCAGTTTTGCACAAATAAAAAACAAATGCCACAATGTCGAACCTTACAACAGCGAATGCAATACAGCATTCGCTGTTGTGAATTTCGACACTGTGATGCAGATCGCACTATAGTGGAGATCAGGAAATGTACCTTTTCCCTTCACTGTAGTGCAATCTCAGAGTTTGTATACATAAGTGGGGGGGGGGGGGGTAAAAGTGTTTGTAATTGTTGGCCGGAAGTGAGCATTTCAGTAAAGTCGACATTTTCAAGATTTCAACTTTACTGAAATGCTGCCTTCAACATTTTTTGTGTTCGGTCTTATGATTTCCAAACATGTGATTCGGACATCTGAACACTCGAATGGAGTTGTTTCGAGTAAATGATAGTAAACCTATATAGATATATATATATATATATATATATATATATATATATATATATATATATATATATACATTTACACACACAGATATATGTATACATACACACACACACACACACACACACACACACGCACACACACACGCGCACACGCGCACACACACACACACACACACACACACACACACACACACACACACAATATATTAGTTAATTATATAAGCATTAGTGAATTACTAATCATTGTAAAAATAGGTTACATGCACTATTTATTAAAAAAGACATATAATGTAAACAAAATAACTGTTTTATAAGAAAAGCTACCTGTATCTCCCATGACTGACCCACAGTTTTATATAAACTCTCAGAATACACACAAGAAGAAAGGAAAAGGAAAACTTCCATACTTCCATAATGTCACTGTCTGCCAGTTTTGCACTGCCAGCTGTTGACCACAGTCATTTGTCAGCGCACTCACACACAGCCAGACACATACACTTCAACACAACCTCTCATACAGACACTCATGACCTTTTATTACATACAGACACACATATGTGCATGCACACACACACACACACACACACACACACACACACACACACACACACACACACACACACACACACACACACACACACACACGCACACACACACACACACACACACGCGCGCGCGCGCGCAATATTAACTAAACACATTCTATAATCAAATCACACAATAGTACACTTACCACCAATGATAACCCTGACACTGCCACAGTTTACTTGCCAGAAATACACAGGAACACATAATGACAAGACATGATAGTCAAATGGAAACATGAGTCCCAATACATCCAATTCTCTATATATGTTTGACTGAGTATTTAAAAAATACAATGTAATTATCTAAGAAGAGTACATGAAATATGTTCAAAGGAAAATCATACCATTTTCTAATTGCAATACCACACAATGGGCTGTATGAACTACAGATATTACTGCACTCCCAGAGTATAAGTAATGTGGTAGTGCTTGCAAGCAACTACTTACACATGTGCACACATACACACACTCACACAAATATGTACATAAAGCTGTATATATGAAAAATGCATAGTTGAAAGTAACCTCAACAGTGGTGCAGGACATAAAAACAGTGTTTCATCATGAAAATTATGTTTCCAGGGGGGCTGTGCACCCCCCCCCCCTAAAATCCCTTTACTTTACTAAAAACAACTCTTGGTCATATCAACAGTATAGAATCTGGTAACAAAAAGATCAAAACATTTGAATTAATATTTTTTTCTGAATTTAAGACATGCATCCTATACATGTGCACACATTAATTGTAAAAAAGTAACCTTACAATTGCACACACAAAATACGTACATATATATAATGGGTGTACTTCACTTGATTAAAAACTCAATTCACTGAAAATGAAATTATTAGGACCACTTCACTGAAAGCTCACTTCACTGAAAACTCATTTTGTTGAAAGTTATACATGGCCTTTTCCCCACTGTAGTGCGATCCTGGAGTTAGTATATATATATATATATATATATATATATATATATATATATATATAGTAAGGGGGGGGCACAGCCCCCCACATTTGGGGGTGTGCGCCCCCCACATATGTTGGCTATATATTCTCTTCTGCAAACAGTTATTCATTGGATTTATAAGTATCACTGTGTATAGTTTAAAATGTTTATAATATGTGGGGGGGCTATGCCTCCACACCCCCCAATCTTTATATACTAACTCCAGGATCGCACTACAGTGAGGAAAAGGCCATTTATAACTTTCAGCAAAAGGAGTTTCAATCAAGTGAGTTTTCAGTGAAGTGAGCTTTCAGTGAAGTCGTCTCACTGATTTGACTTTCAGTGAAGTGAGTTTTCAATCAAGCGAAGTACTCCCATATATAATCCCCACAGAAACCACACTACCATTGTAAATCAAACTTTAGAAATAAAATTCATTAATTTTAAAAAGATACAAGTTAAAATAAAAACATATATATAAAACACCAGCTTTAGCCATTCATTTGAAACATTTCATAACTAAAAAGCAGAACTGATTAAAACTACCTAAATTAAAATTAAACTATACTTAAAAATATATAAATTATAAATAGGTTCATAGGTTCATTGGTTGGTACTAGTCTATCAGCCCTAGGGCCTATAAAAGCCTAGCCATAACAATTCTCTGGCTATTTCTTCCCACAGTATTTACTTCCCTGGACCCCTGTCTAGCAGGGTGACTGACGTGATCCCGGGGTGAATTTCCTATCTCCCATCCAGTCATCAAGGTTCCTTTTGAAGAGGGCCAAAGAGGCGCTCTGCTTGACATGTATGGGCAGTCTATTCCAGAGTCTGGGGAGTCTCTGGGTCAGGAACCTATCCTTCCAGCATGTTTTGTTCATTGTGATGACAAGGTTTAGATCCCTGGAGTGTGTGTCTCTGAGGGATTGGTATTTCTTTAAGTGTAGCATGTCCAACAGCTCTGGGTTTGACATGGCCTTGTATGTTAAGCAGAGATCGCCTCTGAGTAGACAATATGCGACAGAGTATAGGTGGAGTTTTTTTAGACGGCCAGCATAGGGCATCTGCTTTAGGCCTGTGATTCTTTTAGTGAGGTATTTCTGCGGCCTTTCCAGTTGTTGCAGATGTCTTGAGAGGTACATACCAAACGGGGAGTTGTATTCTATAATGGGTCTAATGAGGGATGAGTACAGTGGGACAATGACCTCCTTTTTTCTGGATGAAAAGCCCTTAGTGATGAGGTGTGCCATGTAGAAGGATTTCCTGACTGTTGTGGTGATGTGGTTATCGAAGGTGAGACAACTGTCCACCTGTGTCCCTAAGTCTCTTATCACACTTTCGGTGTTTAGTGTACTGCCACCTATGTGGTAATTCATGGGTACATGTTTTTTTCCCAAAGGGGATAACTACACATTTCTTGGCATTGAGATTGAGTGACAATGAACTATAAAACTAACAAATCCTAACAAAATATTCAGTACATTAGCAAAATGCATAATAAACCTTAACTAGAAACAGACTAAAAAGTACCTCAGAACTAGTGTAGAAAGACACCAAATAGTACTTCAAACATAAATAGGAAAACAGATAAATGGAAGGCATGACGGTCTAGTTTAACAAGTGAAATATATTGTGCTATAGGATTAGGGAAAATGTTAGTACTTAAGGCAAAGTCACTCATCCTGAAACTTAGAATTACTGTATAAGATCACAAACAAGAAATGCAAAATGTAAAAAAATCTTCTCCCCCCATGTGGGCCAACCCGAAGTTTATACATACCAACTCTGGTGTTATACTTTTGTGGAGAAAAGGAAAAAGTCTGAAAAGAAATGCTAAATTTGTCTTTTCCTTCTTTTACAAATGTAACGTCACCCACTTTGTGACTAAGTTAGTGACAATGTTCCCTAACCATGACACACAGTAACAACAATCTTCCTGCTACAACATTTTAAGTATCACTGTAACAGAACTGGTCAAATAATAGATTTCCCCTGAAACTCCTACCTTAAGATTATAGTATAAAGGATTTGATTTATTACACAACAGACCCCCTACCTATTCTATCAGACACAAGAATTTCTGTGTCTAAGAAGTATGCCTGGGAGACATAAACCTAGTGTAACTCTACTTATTGCAGAAAGGGTATGTGTGTGTGTGTGTGTGTGTGTGCCTCATTCTATTAGATGGATAGATACACAAACACAGACATCTATACCTATCATATATGTATACAATATCATCCACTTCTCTACAGTCCCTTTCCATACCAACATATACATCAGCCTTGCTGCAAATCTTAAGTGGCTTCTGCATTTAGACAAGCATTTCCATCCTGTTGCTCTGAACTGGCACTCTGTTCACATTAAATAAGGTTGGTACAAATATTGAGGCCTGAGATAATCAGACTGTAACTTGTTCTTTCTATGCTGAAGGCATAATTGTCGTAGATAGCAATGCTTAGCGTGGTGGGTGCTGTAAATCATGTGACACTTAGCCTTCAGGTGTCTATAGTAAACTGTAATGGTTTTAGTGCAACTCTGTGAAAATGCCTCTTATTTGGACTTCTTGTTTGTTTATATGAAATCATTTTCATTTACAGATTCAACATAGTATCTGAAGACACTGTAGGCTAAAACAGTAATCTGTTAAAATTAATTTTATTTACACCTGGCTTCTTGAAAGCAAATTATTTAAAAATTATCTATGATATTTTTTTGTGTGACTTTCTTGAAAGAAAATGGGGAAAGCTATTAAAATTACTTCACAGACTCTAAAAATAGAAACTGGTTTCTGGAAACTGACTAGGAACATCTATATTACTTTAGTTAATAGGAATAATTAATACCGGAAAATCTCCCAAGCAAAAGATTTCTAAGCTAGCTTTTATAAAGGAACTTGCAGTGACCCCTGTGGTGGTGCCCAATACAGAAATGCCAACAGAAGCACAAAACAAATGGGTGCCATATATGGTTTGTAGGCTATCATATCCCTTACTATAATTCAATGATTCAGTACCAGTTCTGTGGGCTGCTACAGTAATAATCCGTAAACAGCAATTCAACTAATGTGGACAATGGGGAAAAATACAGACCACATTGCTGGCCCAGAGCAGATATTCTTCCATTCTAAACAGCATTTCATTAAATTAATGATAAAACATTAGCCCTGTTTCCTATATAAAAGCAGTCTGTGGCACTTTTGATAATTACACTATCAGCCATTTTCTTTGTGACTTATTACCCTTATCGATTTTGTCAGTAAATCATTGTTCATTCTAGACCCGATTTCAGCTGAATAGGAAATAATTTTTTATTAACTTACTAGTTGTATATCATAATAATCTGTTGTGTCCTTTTTCATACTCAAAGTATTAATAGTTATACAGTAATTTGCACATTAAAGAAAGAAAGTCTCTGTAGGAAGAGAGAATACAGTTATCTTATGCAAAGTGAAACATGGTATTTTCAATAAACCACTGCTCTTTTACGCTGCTCATCAGCAGTTTGCATGACAGGGAATTTCTTTAAAAAAGTGCAATATATGGGTATGCAAACATTAGGAATTCTGGCTGGGAGATTGCTTGCAAGATACTTCGCTTAGCTGTATGTTTGTGACACACGTGAATAACATACCCATCTATTTGTTTTAACACATTCTTTAAAACTAAAGAAGACCAGGTCTGGGAGTTATAGATGATACAAGGATCATAACTGATATGAGGACTGCACAGTACAGGTAGCAGCAATGCACAGGGTGAGGGTGATTCAAAGACAGAGATAGCATGACTGTGCAATGCATGCTAATGACTGCATAGCAACTTAGAAAAGAAGAAACCCATGCAAAATAATGGATTATGCAAATAAAGGAATGCAAAATAGTGGAGTGACTCAGAAATGTATAAAATGGTTGCACTACACTTTGCAACATACCAGTTCTAAACATTGTGATTTCATTGTAAAAAAATGTGTGTGTTGCTTAGAACAACATCGACTGTAGTACAGCAACATGTGGTGGAAGCCTCTGTCAGACCCAGTGCTCACTGTGTTGCATGTTATGGCCTTCTGTGATACCAACAGAGATACAGATAACACCTGACATCCTACCACCTCACCAACTGACAAGACTGCAAACCATTTCTGAGCAGGCAAGATACCTAGTCAAACTGTATAACTTACAAGCTGAAACCAGAGGGATGAATGGTATGTGTACTCCTGTGGACACAAAGGTATGTGTAGTCTTCAACATCTTAGCTACATGGACTTTCCAGCAACTTCTGAAGGCCACATCAGAGATATTGTACGTATTAGTCTCATGAATCTTAATCCAGTGGAGGAGCAAATCTGGTTCCCTGGGAGAGCAGAAAAGAGAGCCAACAGCATGTGACCTTATGAAAAAGTCCATTTCCCTGTCCTCCTCAGAATTATAGAATGAACACATTAATCTACTAGTGCTTCACCTGATCAAGAAGGCCTGGAAATATGAAAAGGAGGAACTTCCACTCTTTGCACTGTCAAGTGGTCATTAATACCCAGGATATTGTAGATCAGTGTGTGTATTCTGAACCAAGTCAGCCACTGTAGTCAGAGAGCACGTGCATATAAGTTGCTGAGCACATGTAAGATCAGTGCTATTTTGTATAGACATTCAGAGTGAGTGCAAACTTGAATGGAGATGCATATGTGAGTGTGTTAGAAGTAATGAGTCAGTCAGTAAACATACAAAGTTCAAAATATATGTTCTAATTACAGTTCCTGATGTGTTTACGTACAGTAAAAGACTTGAACCCATCTCGTGCCTCAGTGTCTCATTTGAATATATGAGTCAGGCGACAGATATTACTTACAATGTGTGTGTGTGAGTGTATGTGTGAGTGTGTGTGTGTGTGTGTGTGTGTGTGTGTGTGTGTGTGTGTGTGTGTGTGTGTGTGTGTCTGCGTGCATCTTCCTCCCCTCTCTGTGCCACTAATGCAACTCACATGATTTACTCATTTGGCACACATCTGATGTAAACAAACTTTTCATGTGAGGGTACTTTTCACAGGATCACCTAGTTGTTAAGTGCACACATATACAAGATTGTCAAATTTGTGCACACAAGCAGCATGGAGGCAGGGAGCCAGCTACATACAATCTGTTCTGTCTTGCAGGGGATACTGGATATGTTTTAGAGTCCAGGTTGCTGCCGCTGATATGAAACCCCTAGTCCATGAAAAAATGGTTTATAACACACTTCGTGAGGAAAAAAAAAGAAATGTAATAGACCATGTATTCATACTACTGAAGGGATGCTTCCAATGTCAAGACATATGTAGCAAGGAGGAGAAGGCAAGAAACAAGAAAGGAACATGCAATACCATAGCCAAGGCAAGTGCAGGTGGCGTATTTTGCAGCACCTGCAAGGATACAGCACTTGGTCCACAGCTATATGTCAGGACTCAGACAACACAGAATAAAAGGGTGCATGTACTATCACACTCAGGCTATGCAGAGCAGTGCACAGACTGGCTGCACTGTGCATCAGACATCACCATACCCACATGGGTTAGAGGTGATCAGGGCACAGTCATCAACACCTACATAGGTGAGGGTACCCAGTGACAAGTGACTGTAACACTATTACGGAGTAGTATCATGGGATGGGAGGTGAATATGTTATCCATGTACTCTGTGAGGTTGTGAGGCATCTGATATGTTATCCTGTAGTGCTGGGATAAAGCTACCATTTCTGTGGGCTTGCAGCTTTGGGGTTCTATGTGGTCCATGAGAAGGAAGGGTTAGAACTGTAGAAACATATGGATGCATCCTGATGGGACATACCATATATTGGGCCTGATCATCACCACACAGCATTATACAGAAAGCAGCTGTGACCAGGAGTGGCAAGGCATGTACTCAATTGAAACTCCACCCATTTACAGACTGTAGCCGTGCTTCAAAACATAGTCATGGTACCCCACAACCATTATGGTACATTATTCCCACGATTTCCTTTGTTCACATTTTGAAACACTTTAGCCAAAGGCAGACAGTACTGTGAGCCATGCCAGTATCATGGGTTCTCAGATACATACACACTCCCTCAAGGCTTAATTTTTTTGTTGAGGTATTTTCACAGACAGAACTCCTTCCTTAACTCTTAGAAGCACCACACAGACAAAACCTTTTCTCCTGTATGTGTCACTTTATTAAAATGTAAGGCAATGGCATATAAAACAGTCAAATTATGCCAGTTGTATACACAATGAATGAACCCTAAGCACAGCACATTGCATGACACAACTACATGCACTTTTCAAATTTATAGGAAGAATGACATAGTAATGTCCTGTACCACCTACAAGAACCATAACTGGTTACAGCTGTATGCAAGATACACTCAAAAGAACTGTTCTTTGCTGGGCGAAAACAAATAAATGTTGCCTTGCAGGTGGCCAAGACCCTTGCAGCCTTCTATGTACCCCCACATACCACCCTTACTATAACATCTATAATCACACAAACACCAGATATAGATTAATTGCCTGCAACTGTGTATAAAGTGTTAGTTCACCAGGAATCACAACTACTTATGCACACTGAACTTCAACCAGATGGACTTAAACAGTGCAGCACTCAGATAGCTGCAGTATGACCACGTGGGGAAACCTGTATGTAGGTGTGTGTGTGTGTGTGTGTGTGTGTGTGTGTGTGTGTGTGTGTGTGTGTGTGTCTGAGGGAACACCAATATATCCTCACATGGGAGCACTTAATATGGCTGAACCATCTTTACGTTAGCCTACAACCATATATGGGAGCACTGAATATGCTTAAACTGTGTTTATATCAACCTACAGTTGATCAGGTGCAACTTACCTAGTCTTGTTTGTATAATGCATACGAAAGAAGAGAATGGCTATTTGGCATAAAGACAGTTAAAAATATATGTGGGTGTCATTCACTCCATTAAGTTGTCTGCTAATCGATGGAGTGAATGACTCTGAACTGTGGGTGAGTATTCCATTCATCAAAATACTAACATTTTGAATGAACAGAACAACAAATGCACAAGGGTAAGGTAAGCATGGGTATGGGAAATGAATGCCGAAACCTCAGATATTCTGAACATTTCAGCATTAGGGGCAGGATTGCTTATGCACATGTAGGCAAGTTAGGATTAGAGTAGGGTTAAGTGAGGGCATAGATGTACTGCACTGCATGTGTGTTGGTGCATACACATCCAGGCTGCCTTGATTAGTGGTAGCATTAGGGAAAGGGTTTTTGAAAGGCAAGGTAGAGAGTTAAGGCTAGGTTTATCCGATTTCAATAAGGTGGTGCAGGCAGGCATGGACTTATTGCACTCAAGAAGCTCATTTGAGAAAAAACATGGTGTGCTGCTGTCATTGTTCCAGTCATATCAATAAAATCTTTTATTTATATATGCAACTGTGTGTGTCTATATGTGTGAGTGTGATGATATGGGCTAGGGCCAGTATAGCCAGCTGAAGTTCTGAAAAGAATGATATGCCCTTTGAATAACAAACTGAGTTATACAAGATGCTTGTGTTACAAATTTATTAGAACTGTATGGCATTTGAATATCAAGCTGATTCGCACAAATGCTTATGTCACTAATGAATTAGAACTTCATGGCATTTGAATATCAAACTGATTTGTACAAATGCTTTTGTTACAGATATATTAGAACTGTATGCCATTTGAAAATCAAAATATTTTTGTAAAGTTGCTAGTGTTAAAAAAATGTATCAACAGAGGGATTATCTTTCAAATATCGAAAGACCAGAATCCCGAACATTATTTTCACAAGACAAAAATAATGAAGGTTAAAATCACAAATTTTTTCACATGGCAAGTAAACACTTACCCAAAACTACACAGTACACACTGAACCATCTGAAACCCACCTAAGTGGGAGGCTATGCCCCCCCACACCCCTAACTATATAAACCAACTCTGGGATTGCACTGCAATGGGGAAAACAGCATATTTCCCCATGATGGTCAAGTATTTACTTGCCCTGGTAAAAAGTCTGTGATTTGGACTTTAAACTTTGGTTATTTTCGTCTCGCAAAAATAAAGTTTGGGATTCTCGTCTTTCGATATTTGAAAGGGAATCCAAATATACATGTGAGACTGTATGTATATATGTTAGCAAAGGACACTGGAAGAGAAGGGGTTAAGCAGCTAACCTTACTTTTTACTTTAAAAAATACTGTTAATTGGACCACCTGTTGGGCCATGGAAGTGCTTATCTCACACCTCTGAATAGGACCGGAGACAGCATGTCTGGAAGAAGCCTTTGTTCATTAGCTCAGTAAAAAGAGAGGAAGCCCCAGGCACTGCCATAAACATTATCAAAACTTTAGATGTGCATCCTGTCACATCTGTGCAAACATCCTGTCTCAAGCTTCAAAGAGAAATAGTGTGAGAACCTAGAATCATTTGACCAGATGAAGTCATTGTGCCAACCATCTTGGAAATTTTAGATATTACAAAGATAAGTCACTTAGTATTGATTATTCTGCCTTGGGCCTGACAACAAGAAGGACCATTTACCACATCATCTGCCTTGCTCTGTCAAGTAAATAGGGAATAGTAATTCTCCTAGATTCAGTCAGGAAAATATAGTAAAGCTTAGTTTAGATATTGTTTTTCTTTATTTGTCTGAGTTTGCCCATCAATGTTATTTTCAATATTTCCTGTGATTTGTACTCTGTGGTTTACTGTATATATATATGTGTATATATATATATATATATATATATATATATATATATATATATATATATATATATATTTATATATATATTCAGTATTTTCATGATCTTCTATTATTTATTATTAAATATATTTAAAACATTTATTGTGGCTGGTCCTTTTAGAAAATATTTAACCTTTGAGAGTGCTTATATTTATTTGGTGACACTGTCTGGGCCACTGCAGAAGGTATAGCCATCTTGGTCAACTACTACCATTTGTATTAGTATTAATATTACACGGTATAATTGGGCATCCTTTGTTAAGGGCCTTAGAGTAGCTGATTGTGGAGTGTGTGATGCCAGGGATAACTGCCATATAGTCTGAGCAGAACGGGGCACAGCCAGTAAATCTGTGTTAGCCTTTCCCATGTGTGTGTGTGTGTGTGTGTGTGTGTGTGTGTGTGTGTGTGTGTGTGTGTGTGTGTGTGTGTGTGTGTGTGTGTGTGTGTGTGTGTGTGTGTGTGTGTGTGCATGTGTGTGTATGAAAAATCAAATCTCTCAGTGTGTGTGTGTGTGTGTGTGTGTGTGTGTGTGTGTGTGTGTGTGTGTGTGAGCTACTTGGATCAGGGATACAAAGCTACAAAGCACTGCTTTCACAGAGAGGGTGCTGGAGGGCTTGGCTTGGACACTCAGCTGAAGACCTAACCCTACAGTTGTACCAGTGGGGAGTCTTACTGGGGACCTGGAGGAAGGCAGATAGAGAGAGCCAGACCCTGGACTGAATGTGTTCCCTGTGTGTTCTTAAGGGAAATTGTCCTTGGTGCAGAGAGCTGCATCTGGAAATACTGAATGTAAAACCTTCCAACATAAAATATCTGTCAAAAAGCAAATTGAAAGTCCTGCTGCTTAATGCTGGAAGCCTTAACCTGAAAATGGACTGACTGGAAACTGTCCTTGCACTGGAAGATGCCAATGTCTGAGCAGCCGGAATCTTGGTTCAGGGCTGTGGAGAGCACCCCTGCCTTGCCAGGCTATATGTCATTCCACACATTCTGATGCCAAAATGAGGTCAGGAAGACTAAGGGTGGTGGAGTCTCTAACTTCATTAGTGGCAGCCACACCCCCAGACTGGTTTGGAACTACTTCATGTGCAACTGACAGTTGGCAAGACACCCATCCATGTTATAGCTAGCAATAGGCCCAACGTTATGACTCAGGACACCCATTCCTCTTACCTGGATCTACTTGACTCCATCAAGGTACCCCATAACACCCTGATCCTTGGTGACTTCAACTACCTCACCATAGACTGGGTGAACTATTCCTGCACTAATGCACTCTCTCAACGATTCCTTGATTTCATCAATTCTAATGCACTAAACCAGCTTGTCTCATCCCCCAGAAGGGGAAATAACATTCTGGACTTGGTTCTTATCAACATGGGTGACCACTGCACCACTCCCATAGTGTGTTCTTCCCTGGTGAGATCAGATCATCGGACTGTCTCATTCAAAGTTTCTATCTCACCCACCCACCCCCAGTTGTAATCAAGCTAAACAACTTCTCAAAAGCTGACTACAACCTCCTAAGAGAGGGTATCTGTAGCTTCACACCACTGCCCCCCATAGAGGATGAAGACAACTATGCTGAACAGTAGGCCAATGCAGTATACAAGCACCTGTACAACTTCATGGACTCAGCCATACCCAATAGAACTAAAACCTGCTCCTCAAGGAAATGCAAACCTGTTTGGTGGACATCCTCTATCAATAGGATTTACAACAAAAGGAAGAAAATGTTGCCCAAGGGTAAAAAGGAACAAATTCCAAATTGGAAAAACTCCCTCCTTAGCCTCAACAAGCAAATTAGATCACTAGTGAAAATCTCCAAGGCCAATTATGAATCGAAACTAGCCTCCAAAACAAAAGAAAACCATAAAATCTTCTCCAGTTACATCAGGAAGCACCATGGCAAAGCCCAGGTTTGTTCGGAATTAGTAGTTAACAGTATCACTTACACTGATCCTGTTGACTACGCCAAACTTCTAGCAGATAGGTTCAGTGCAAACTTTGCCCCCTGTCCCCCCCAAATGCTCTTTCAACATCCCTGATACTTGTCACACACCTCAAATCTGCATAGATCAAGTGTTGCAGACCCTATCCAAGGCAAAGAATACAGCTTCCATGGGACATGATAGTAACCCAGGATATGTTCTGCACCATCTCCAGCAAGAACTGGCTTCGCCATTGAGCACCCTGTTCAACCACAGCCTAAGTACAGGCTTCATTCCAGCAGAGTGGAGAACTGCCACTGTCATACCCTTGCACAAAGGTGGTGCCACTACTGACCCTGGAAACTATCATCCCATTAGTTTGACAAGTCTGAGTTTTAAAGCCATGGAGCATATTATTATGGATCTCATAAGCAAGGACATAGGCAATCTCCAAGCACTTGACCCCACCCAGTTCGGATTCGTCAAGGGCAGATCTTGCCTGTTGAACCTGGTTGACTTCTTTGAGACTGTCACCAAGGCCATGGATGAGGGAAGGTCAATGCATACAACTTACCTTGACTTGGCCAAGGCCTTTGACACAATCCCCCACTTGGTGCATCATCAAAAAGCTAACACAACTTGACGTACATACCTATCTCATCAGGTGGGTGGCCAATTGGCTCACCGACAGGACCCTCAAGGTCAAAATGGACACCTCCACCTCCATTCCCAGACCTGTCACTAGTGGAGTTCCCCAGGGATCTGTCCTGGGACCCTTACTTTTGGCATCTATTTCTCAGAGGTCCAGGCAAAGACAAAAGGCCTATGGCTGACCAAATTTGCAGATGACTGTAAGTTGGCAGCTGTCATTGTCTCCCCAAATGCTGTTAATATACTGCAAGAGGGTCTCACGGTACGTAAAAATCCACTACTAATCATTAGCGGACCGGAGTTCCGCTGTGGCGACCACTAACCAGAAAAAGCTGAAAGGCACAAATTACCTCTCTATACTTCCTCATTAAACAAATAATTGAGTATAACGCCCCATTTGGGATGTACCTCTCCAAACATCTGCATCAACTGGAAAGGCCACTGAAATACCTCACAGAGAGAATTCATGGCCTCCAACACCTGTCCTATGCAGAGAGGCTTAAATCACTATCACTCATACAGATTGCTCAGGGTGATTTGTGCCTCACCTACAAGGCAATCTCGGACCTTGCCCTACTAGAGATGCTCTGTATCCATAAGTCTAACTCCTCACACACTACCCGGTGAAAAGGTCTGCATCTAATATGCAATGTCAACAAAACCTGCTGGAGAGACCGGTTTGTCTCCCAGAGGCTGCCCCGTCTCTGTAATAGACTTAACATACACATCAAACAGAGCACCTTGCTGACCCTCTTCAAGCACAACCATGATGAGTGCATGGGAAACCACAAATTTGTCCCACGGGTTCCACCTGTGTCCCTCATTGACAAGGGTGACAGATGCTGACTGAGGTTTCTTTTGAGGGATAAACTCTTGGCTAGGCTTGTAAGGGCCTTAGGGCCATTAGCCTAGTAACCTCCTATGATCCTATGATCCTATGATCCATTTGTATTCCAAGTGAACGTCCCTCTCCAGTGTCAGTGGAGAGAATTCAGGCTCCTTGATTACTGGCCTAGTGTGGGGATGTCACAGTGAGAACACTAATACATCCATATATGGTAACACTGAATATGGGTGAACTGTCCTTATGTTAACCTATATATCCATAAATGGGATCACTGAATAGACAGTTGAAAATCATTTAATATCTCCATATATACACATGATTACTGCTTGTATTACATACATGATTTTTGAAAGAAAGGTGAAGAATTAGAGTTAGCCGACATTAGCTGGTGAACATGGACTCTTTACACTGACTGAGCTGGTTTGAGCAAAACCTAGTCTGCTGTCATCATTATTAAGTTGTTCCAATAAAATTCATAATTTGGATTTATGGAAGTGCCATTTCTTTTGGCTTTGTATCACACACACATACACACACACACACACACACACACACACACACACACACACACACACACACACACACACACACACACACACACACACACACACTTTCATATAAATAATAAATCTGTACATACACATATTTATACACTGGTATAAATAATAAATCCATACAAACACACATACACTAATATAAAATAATAAATCCATAGATATACATATTTATACATGCATATAAATATTAAATCTATACATACACATATTTACACACTCATATATATAATAAATGTATGCATACACATATTTATACCCTGATGTAAACAATAAATCCATAGGACGCACACATATATCTATCTATCTATCTATATATATATATATATATATATATATATATATATGTGTGTGTGTGTGTGTGTATATATATATATATATATATATATATATATATATATATATATATATATATCTGCAAAGTATTTGCCCCTTCCTAATTTCTTATTTTTTTGCATGTTTTTCACTCTTAAATGTTTCAGATTATCAAACAAATTTAAATATTAGACAAATATAACCCAAGTAAACATAAAATGCAGTTTTTAAGTGATGATTTTATTTATTAAGGAAAAAACTATCCAGACCTACATGGTCCTATGTGAAAAAGTAATTGCCCTCTTGTTAAATCATGAAGTAACTGTGGTTAATCACATTTTTGGGTAAGCTAAGTTCAATTTCACTAGCCACACCCAGGCCTGATTACTGCCAGACCTGTTGAATCAAGTGATCACTTAAATAGAACCTATTAGACAAAGTGAAGTAGGCCAAAAGATCCCAAAAAGGAAGACATCATGCCGCAATTGAAAGAAATTTCGGAACAGATGAGAAACAAAGTAATTGATATCTATCAGTCCAGAAAAGGTTACAAAGCCTTTTCTAAAGCTTTGGGACTCTAGCAAACCACTGTGAGAGCCATTATCCACAAATGGAGAAAATATGGAACAGTGGTGAACCTTCCCAGGAGTAGCCAGTCTACAAAAATTACCCCAAGAGCGCAGTGATGACTCATCCAAGAGGTCACAAAAGAACCCAAAACAACAGTTAGAGAACTGCAAGCCTCACTTGCCTCAGTTAAGGTCAATGTTCATGACTCAACCATAAGAAAGAGACTTGGCAAAAATGGCATGCATGGCAGAGTTCCAAGGCGAAAACCACTGCTGACTAAAAAGAATATAAAAACTCGTCTCACTTTTGCCAAAAACATCTTGATGATCCCCAAGACATTTGGGAAAATATTCTGTGGACTGACGAAACAAAAGTTGAACTTTTTGGGAGGTGTGTGCCCCGTTACATCTGGCATAAAAGTAACACAGCATTTCAGAAAAAGAACATCATGCCAACAGTCAAACATGGTGGTGGCAGTGTGATGGTCTGGGGCTGCTTTGCTGCTTCTGGACCTGGACGACTTGCTGTGATTGATGGAACCATAAATTCTGCTCTCTACCAAAAAGTCCTGAAGGAGAAAGTCCGGCCATCAGTTCGTGACCTCAAGCTGAAGTGCACTTGGGCTCTGTAGCAGGGCAATGCTCCAAAACACACCAGCAAGTCCACCTCTAAATGGCTTAAAAAAAAATAAATGGAGTGGCCTAGTCAAAGTCCAGACTTGAATCCAATTGAGATGTTGTGGCATAACCTTAAAAAGGCAGTTCATGCTTGGAAACCCTCCAGTATGGCTGAATTAAAACAATTTTGCAAAGAAGAGTGAGCCAAAATTCCTAAACAGCAATGTGAAAGACTCATTGCCAGTTATCGCAAACGCTTGATTGCAGTTGCTGCTAAGGGTGGCACAACCAGTTATTAGATTTAGGGGGCAATTACTTTTTCACATAGGGCTATGTAGGTTTGGGTAGTTTTTTTCCTTAATAAATAAAATCATCATTAAAAACTGCATTTTGTGTTTACTTGGGTTATCTTTGTCTAAGATGTATATTTGTTTGATGATCTGAAACATTTAAGTGTAAGAAACATGCAAAAAAATAAATAAATCCATAGCTACGCACACATAATAATAAATAATAAATCCATACATATACACACACATATAAATGATAAATTCATACATACACATATTTACACACTCATATAAATAATAAATCCATATATACACATATGTATATGGTCATATAAATAATAAATCCGTATAATGCCTGTGTCCAGAGAAAATACTAAGAAGACTGCAGCTGCTGTTTTTCAGTCAAAAACCTTCACCAAATTCAAACACAGTTACATAACATGACTGGTGCAAAACACAGCTATCTCCTTGTCATACATATGATCCACATTATGAAATGAATCCTGGGTTGCCTAGGCCATGTCCACTGTCAAGTGTGAGGCAAGGGATTCTCTGTTGCATTTCTGTCCCATGGTGAGGATGCACTATACATAATATACCATAGCCTGGGCATGGCAAATAAAGGGGTATGTAAAGGTCTACTTCAACTTATTGACATGCAAAATACATCATAAAAAATACTGCAGATCAAGCAGCCACCACCTGGAATGCATGTTATGTATAACACATGCTTTTGCAATGAATGCTTTTTGCAAAGTGGCTGTGCCATTCTACAATCCCAGTGTAGGAGGTTTCTATCACCAAACCTGATCAAGTGTACTACCTTCAAGGTAGCACCACCTTTGAGAATATACAAATACAATTATTTCATTTATCCCATTTGGTGTGACCTTGGAGTAGTATATTTAGAGATTGGGAGTATTGAAACAGAGCCATACATACTAGATATACTCAGTGTTATGGGGGGGAGGGGGATACACCCACCTGCAAAAATACTTAAAATTGAGGTAAATCGTACTTTTTGCACATAGTGGCCATCTGGGTGATGGGATAGTATGGATGTTATATTTGGCATTGGTAATCTAAAACAAACTGATGTATAGCTATTGCAGAATAATAATCTGGGAAGGGCAGGGAGTGGAGCCACATGCATGGGGGTGGGGGTAGGGGGACTTGCATTTTTTCTTGCTTTTTTGCTTTGCCAACACATGGATTTTGCTGCTGTTGATGTCAAAAAAGCTACTGAAGAAGAGTGTAAAGAGATGTTTGTGTTTTTCATGCCTTATGACAGATGAAGAGGGGCAAAAAGCCACCCACCTCAAGACAACAGAGATGATGTTCAGAGCCTGGCTTCAGAGCTTGGATAGGGTTGAGTGTCTGAAGAATTCTGCTCCTCAACAGCAAAACTAACACAAAAGAATCCAGCGACTACAAGAAGCCCTTTATTAAGCACATTCAATAAGACATGTAATTTCTAAATCATTCTAAACATATGTCTGTGACATAACTTTTAACTCCTTCCCCCCTCTTTGAAGCAACCTATGTTGCCATACTTAACTGAACAATAAGTTAAGCTTGCAATTTCTCTTTAAACACTGTAGTGCATACAAAAATTCCTCCACAAACACTTTGATAATCAAACTACAGCCTGTTTCAAGACATAGTGTTTCATCTGTATGGATTCCTTTTAATGACCATAAACTATGCAGCAAACATCCTTTCTACCCACCATGTACAAAACTCAAGATATACTTTCATGTTTCATCATCATCATCTTCTTTCGGCTGTTCCCGTTAGGGGTCGCCACAGCAGATCACCTGTTTCCATTTCTTCCTGTCCTCTGCATCCTGCTCTGTCACACCAACCACCTGCATGTCCTCTCTCACCACATCCATAAACCTTATCTACCTGGTAGCTTCATCTTTAGCATCTTTTTCCCAATATACTCAGCATCCCTCCTCAGCACATGTCCAAACCAACGTAATCGTGCCTCTCTGGCTTTGTCTCCAAACCTTCCAACCTGGGATGACCCTCTAATATACTTATTCCTAATCCTGTCCACCCTCATCACACCAAGTGCAAATCTTAACATCTTTAATTCTGCCACATCCAGTTCAAACTCCTGCCTTTTTGTCAATGCCACTGTCTCCAACCCATATAACATAGCTGGTCTCACTACCCTCTTGTAGACCTTCCCTTTCACTCTTACAGGTACTCGCCTGTCACAAATCACTCCTGACACTCTTCTCCACCCACTCCATCCTGTCTGTACTCTCTTCTTCACCTCTCTTCCACACTCACCGTTACTCTGAACTATTGACCCCAAGTATTTAAACTCATCCACCTTCGCCACCTCTACTCCTTGCATCCTCAATATTCCTCTATCCTCCCTCTCATTTACACACATATATTCTGTCTTAGCCCTGCTGACCTTCATTCCTCTTCTCTCTAGAGCATATCTCCATCTCTCCAGGGTCTCCTCCACCTTTTCCCTACTATCACTACAGATCACAATGTCATCTGCAAACATCATAGTCCACGGAGACTCCTGTCTGATCTCGTCTGTCAACCTGTCCATCACTATTGCAAATAAGAAAGGGCTCAGAGCTGATCCTTGATGTAACCCCACCTCCACCTTAAACGCATTCATCACTCCCACCGCAGACCTCACCACTGTCACACTACCCTTGTACATATCCTGTACCACTCTTACATACTTTTCTGACACTCCTGACTTCCTCATACAATACCACAACTCCTCTCTAGGCACCCTGTCATATGCTTTCTCTAAGTCTACAAAAACACAATGCAACTCCTTCCGACATTCTCTGTACTTCTCCATCAACACTCTCAGAGCAAAGATCACATCTGTAGTGCTCTTTCATGGCATGAAACCATACTGCTGATCACTAATTATCATGTCCCTTCTTAACCTTGCTTCCACTACTCTTTCCCATAACTTCATGCTGTGACTGATCAGTTTTATCCCTATGTAGTTACTACAGCTCTGCACATCACCCTTATTCTTAAAAATCGGTACCAAAACACTTTTTCTCCATTCCTCAGGCATCCTCTTACTTTCCAAGATTTCATTAAACAATCTAGTTAAAAACTCCACTGCCATTTCACCTAAACACCTCCATGCTTCCACAGGTATGTCATCTGGGCCAACAGCCTTTCCATTCTTCATTCTCTTCATAGCTATCCTTACTTCCTCCTTGCTAATCCATTGTACTTCATGATTCACTATCCCTACATCATCCAACCTTCTCTCCCTCTCATTCTCTTCATTCATCAACCCCTCAAAGTACTCTTTCCATCTCCTCAACACACTCTCCTCGCTTGTGAGTATGTTTCCCCTCATTATCCTTTATCACCTTTACCTGCTGCACTTCATTCCTAGCTTGGTCCCTCTGTCTAGCCAATTGGTACAGGTCCTTTTCTCCCTCCTTAGTGTCCAAGCTTTCATACAACTCTTCATATGCCTTATCCTTAACTTTTGCCACCTCTGTCTTTGCCATGCACCTCATCTCCTTATACTCCTGCCTACTTTCTTCATCTCTCTGACAATCCCACTTCTTCTTTGCCAACCTCTTTTTCTGTATACTCTCCTGTACTTCCTCATTCCACCACCATGTCTCCTTGTCATCCTTCTTCTGTCCAGATGTGATACCAAGCACCTTTCTAGCCATCTCCCTTACTAGCTCTGCTGTAGTTATGCAGCTATTTGGTAACTCTTCACCGCCACCCAGTACCTGCCTTAACTCATCCCTGAACTCCACCTCACAATTACGCTTTTTCAATTTCCACCACTTGATCCTTGGTTCTGTCCTCACACTCCTCCTCCTCTTCTTGATAACCAACGTCATCCTACAAACCACTTTCCTATGCTGCCTAACGACACTTTCTCTGGTCACCACTTTACAGTCTCCAATCTCCTTCAAACTGGCCCTCCTACATAAGATATAACCCACCTGTGTGCATCTTCCTCCACTCTTGTATGTCCCACTATGCTCCTCACTCTTGTTAAAATACGTATTCACCACAGCCATGTCCATCCTTTTCGCAAAATCCACTACCATCTGACCTTCTGCATTCCTTTGTTTAACACCATACCTACCCATCACTTCCTCATCCCCCCTGTTCCCTTCACCAACATAATCACAAGACTTTCTTTAGTTATGTTAGGAACCTGGGTGGGAATTCCCAGATATGCTCAGAATTAGTCCAAAATGACAAAAAATACACCGCACCCACAGACATTGCCAACATCCTAGCTGACAGGTTCAGCGCAAACTTCTCCCCCCTCCCCACCAAAAGAGCAAATATTTATCCCAGCAGAGTGCTGCCCCCCTGACATTTCAGATGCTCAGGTAAGAGCCACCCTCTCCAAAGCAAAAAACATAGCATCAATGGGACCAGATGGTGTCCCGGGCTGCGTCCTACATGAACTCCAAGAAGAGCTAAACCCAAACATAAAACTACTGTTCAATCTCAGCCTTACTACAGGATATGTACCCAAAGAGTGGCATACAGCAACAGTGGTCCCTCTCCACAAAGGTGGTGCCTCAGCGGATCCTGGAAACTATCGTCCCATAAGCCTGACTAGCTTGGTCTGCAAAGCTATGGAAAGGATCATCGTGGACCTCATAAATAAAGATATTGGGGACCTACAGACACTGGATCCTACCCAGTTCGGCTTTGTTAAGGGCAGATCCTGCCTCTTAAACCTGGTCGATTTCTTTGAAACAGTCACCAAGGCCATTGACGAGGGGAAGGTGGTCCACACAGCCTACCTGGACCTCGCAAAAGCCTTCGATACAGTACCCCACTCGGGCATTATAGATAAGCTCACCAGCTTAAATATAAACCCCTATGTCACTAGATGGGTTGCAAACTGGCTCAAGGACAGAACCCACATGGTTAGAATTGCTGGAGCCATGTCAGACTCCAAACCAGTTACAAGTGGCGTCCCACAAGACTCAGTCCTGGGACCTCTCTTATTCGGTATATATTTCTCGGAGGTACAGGCCAACATGGAAGGACTGTGGCTGACCAAGTTCACAGATGACTGCAAACTAGGTGCCATAATCGACTCTCCAGTCGACACAAGCATTCTACAAAAGGGCCTTATAGAAACAGACAACTGGTGCCAGAGCCATGGCCTCAAGCTAAACGCCAAAAAGTGTATAGTCATCCCCTTTGGCAAAAACAAAGTGCCCACAAATTACCACATAGGTGGTAATCCATTAAGTATGGAAGAAGTAATTAGGGACCTGGGGACCCAAGTTGATAGCAATCTCTCATTTGAAAACCACGTGGCCAAAGCGGTTAGAAAAACATTTTATATAGCCCACCTAATCATGAAGGGATTCACATCTAGATCAGGGGAGGTCATTGTGCCTCTTTACTCATCCCTCATCAGGCCCATAATTGAGTACAATGCTCCTTTTGGGATGTACCTTACCAGACACCTGCAGCAACTGGAAAGACCCCAAAAGTACCTTACCAAGAGGATCAAAGGGCTCAAACAGATGCCATATGCTGCCCGGTTAAAGAAACTCCAGCTCTACTCAGTGGCATACCGCCTGCTCAGAGGCGATCTGTGCCTGACGTATAAAGCCATGTCCAACCTGGAATTAATGGACATGCTGCACCTCAGAAAATCCAAATCCCATCGAGCTACGTGCTCGAGAGACTTGAACCTCAGCAGTGAAATAAATAGGACATGCTGGAGGGACAGATTCATAACCCAGAGGCTCCCTTCACTCTGGAATAAAATCCCAATCCAGGTTAGGCAGAGTCCCTCATTGACTCTCTTCAAGAGGAATCTTGATGAGTGGATGGGAGATCGTAGGTTTACCCCGAGTATCACTTCTGTGTCACTGTTAGACAGAGGCACAGTATACTAACCTCGAAATAGGGCATAGCAAAATTCATTTAAAATGGGTGGCGAAAGCCAAACACACTCTGGCTATGCTTATAAATGCCCTAGGGCAGATAGCCTAGTATGAACCTATGAACCTATGAACCTATATTCGCAAAAGACATATGACCAGCGGGATGCCCCCAATCAGCACTTCAATCAACATTTAAAATTCATTACTTTCCAATGCAAAAAATCAATGTCACCGATACTGTTATAACTAGAATCCAACATGAAAAAATTTAGACATTTTAGACAAATCGTGGAACAATCAATTAAAGGAAAGGCAAAACTGATACAAAACAAATGATCTTACTCAGATAACAAATTACTGTTGTGATAGGAAAGGTGGCGATGACAGCTAAAAACTGAAAAGTGACAGTTAAACTAATGAAGAAGTCCAATTCATGCAATGGGAAACAATGCAGTACAGTAAATTGCATAAACAGTAGAGGATTTACAACACATTTGGAATCAGTATTTATAAACGGAAAACGCAAATAAATAAAATCAGTAAGAAGAAAATTATAAGTTTTAACCATACAAAACACCAAATTTAACACAGTAAATTACAAAGAAAGTCTAAATACATAGGTTAGTACTAAGCTAACTGCCCTTGCGAGCCATTTTAAGCCTAGCCAATTATCCCTTCTGAGACTCAAACCCTGCACCTTGTGTTTGTAAGGCCTTAACCATTAGGCCCCCCCTCCCAACAGAACTCACAAGGTATTCCATTCCCCCAACAAACTCTAGCACAAAGTTCTGCCAACGTCATTACAATAAAGAAACACAATCTCAAAAGTTGAGGTCTTCATTACTTCAAGAAAAAAATATAAGTGTTATAATATGCAAAATAAACAAAAAGGATATAAGCACATCTGGGGTACACTTTAAGATCAAACAGATACAAAACACCACAGTACCATCCCAAAAATATCATTGATATACTCACTGCCAACCATTAGTCACAATCTAAAAAACAGATTACTTAATTTTAAAATACACATGATTCTTCACTTAATGAGCTACACTGTAACCCAAACTAGCACCTGGACTTAAACTTTAGGACAACTAACCCATTGTGAGTTACCTGGCACTGAGCCAGCATGTTCCCAGGGCAATAAATCAATGTACACCAGATCCCCCCCCCCCTGCTTCTTTTTCCCTCCTCATGTGCATGACTATGGTATCTATCTATCTTATTCCTCTAAGTCCCACCTTGAGTTTCCACTGTGACTACACCCAGCTCCCCTTATTTCCATACCACCCTCCCCCATAAGGGTACGTAAACAAAAAGCCCTAGTTGGGAATCGAACTTTTACACACTGATTGTTCAGCACTCACAAAATAGTGATCAACTGCCAGTAAAGTGAACAGAACTCCTACCCTGGTTTATATCTCTCGGAGCAACATGACTGCTAAGCTTTACTATGTTCCATATTCCTCTTTCTTAAACCAGAATCAAAGCTTTCTTTCCATCAACTACACACGTGAAGCCTACATCAAACTTTAGTTGTCAATAGAAACAATGGAGTGCACTTTTGTTCACTTCTTTAAATAGTGAATTATTCATGGCATAGATGTTTACAGTGACACAACCTAGAAGGTCTGCTAGAAGAAGAAACATAACCGGCCTTCAAATAATACCACGGAAGAGAGAAATCATAGACTGCTCCAGTTTATTCTCAAATTCCTTTTGCAAATAAGTTATAATTTTGGAAATTAATGCAGTTAATTTAGTGATTTGTAATGTTATATATGTCTGGTGCAGACTAAAAAATTGTCTGCAAAAGAAAAAAGCTCCGTGAAGTTTTCACAAATGCCTGCAGTTACGATGGTTAATAGTGTTATAGCAGTGAGGAACTCTGAGGATTTCCAAGATGAAATGTTACTAGGAGATATATCAGGAGAGGAAACTTGGATGGCAGTCTTTGAATGAAGAACAGAAAACTATTGTTGACATGAAAGAAAGAGAGAAAGATGCAGCTCTGGGTTTATATGCCCAGCAGATGTCAAATACAGGTGTTACGGCACGCATATTGACAGCAAGTTATATATAATGGCAACCACAAATACTGTACAGGCTTAAGATTTATAAGCTCTACACCCCTGTAGGCTACTCCGATGGAGCTGTGGATGGTTTACCACGATTTTTTAAAAATCCGTGGCTGGCATTTGAAAGGGACAGAACACAGTTAGAGCTTTGCAGTTTTGGCTTCATTCCTTCAACTAAAGAAGTAAAAATTCCAAACTTCACATGTGACTGTATTGAGTTTGTTTTGAAATGTACTAGCATAACTTATTTTCTTCTGATTTTCAGGTATTGTTTTAAGAATCGTGCCCTCTATGGCAACCTACCACATAAATCAGTAAAAGAACTGCATGGTTGTAAAACATAGTCGGAATAAGCTGATGCATAGGAATCATAGCTCTCAGTCTCAACCTTCCATCTCCAAATTGAGGAATGCCAGCCATAAGTGTGTAAGCGTGTGACTGAGTGAGAGAGAGAAAGAGAGAGAAATCTTGGTATGTATGCTGCTTTACCGACATCATAATCTGTTATGGGGATAAGAAGGAAACCAAAGCAAGGTAGTAACACTGAAAGAAAAGAACATAGTCCACATTTATCAGAGAAATCCCTTGTGAGAAGGAGTTGCAGTAAAAGAAATGGAGAAGGAAATTACAAGTTTAAAAATGAAATATGATGCCTTGTAAAGAAAAGTCTAATCTAATATTAATTTACAGTGGAATTACAATTAATAGGGACAGCTCCATGACTATATCACAATGACAAGCATGTATGTCTGCCGAGGGAAGCATAACTCTCAACTAATCGGGGACAAATTTCTAAAGAAACAACAAAAAAAACAATACTGCGAAATCACAACAAAGATTCTGCATGATAATTATGCTATAAGCACGCCAAATACAGCACTCTCTCAACTGTACCACTTCTTTGGCGCCTTGAAAATAATTAAATTAAATTGGTATTTCAATGAAAATTAGCAAATTTACCTCAATGCAGATCACTCACACTGGAAGAGCAGTTTCAAAGTATTTTGTCTGGCTGGTTTTAAATTGTCTTGAATAGACAGAAGGTTAACTAAATAAACTTTTACTCATGACGATTATCACAGCTTTCACCAACGTGCCTAAATTACAATGGAGATGTACTTAGAGGATCGTTTTAAAAAAAGTAATCTGACTGCAACCGCCGATCACATCTTTGATGTACAGTATTAGGCGCGTTGATGACAGGATTCTCTGTAAAACGTTTTTTTTTTTTTTTTTGAAATGCAAGTCTAAAAAGGGACCGGTGCGCGCCCCTGCCTAAATCCACCACTGCACTATCACAGTAACAGTGCGGTATAGCATCAGAGTGATTAAAGTAACATTTACAAATTCACATGCATTGTCACATCATATGTTTCACATAAAACAGAGAAGCCTGAAGTATGTCATTAGTGCAAATATAAACAAGCTCACTCCAAACAAATCTCCATATACAACATAACAGCAAAACATGCTACTACTGGTAGTAACAGTGCGGTGACTGTTATGATTTGCTGTAACAACTCATTGAGTAAGTCGGCATAACTGTACAGTAGGAGTACTTGTGTTCTACTCCTGTTCCATTATTAGTATAGTAAGAGAGCTGGAAGGATGGACAGTCTTTTAGAAAGAGTAGCAGTACAGTTCACAGGTCTCTGACTCTTACCTCTGACTTCCAGCACTAATATGTACCTCTCAACGTCTTAGCACAAGGAGTCTGGACAAAACCTAAAATAATTGGGGCAGGCACAGGCCCCAAAGATAGGAACAGATTTTAAACATTGCTCTTAGAAAGAATAACAGGATTTGTGTTAGCATGCACTTTCAGAAGGATAATAATGTCTGAAACTCAAATGTATTCCATTATTTAGTGACTTCTATCCTCAGCGATTTGCCAGAAACACAAAAATTTTATGAGGAACAGATCAAAAATATGAGTCAAAAATATAGACATTTTGAGAAAGTCTGGACAGTTGAGAGGTATGACTAATACTGATTGCCATCTGAGCACAACACAGGCAAAGGTTGAAGTAAACCGACTGCAGACAAGGTTAGAAAATATTTCTTCATAAAGTTTTTTTGTCAGATGACTTCATAATCCTGCTTTGGTTTATTTCTGTACATACATGCCATCTGGGCTGGCTCTTTTAATAATGGGAGTTTGGCCTCAAAAAAAAATGTTTCCTAGCTGCAGACTGAAGTGAGGCAGCTTACTAGTAGTTTTTCACAAATTCACTCATGCATCAGGGCTCCACTTTTATAACAGAGAATGCATATAAAAAAGAGGGGGCTGACATAAAATGAACTGCCTAGCTCAGCAAAATGTTTAGATTGCAAGAAAAACAATCACATCTAGAGCAACTGCAATGTAAAAAAATGTATGTTGCTTTCAAAGAACTAAGCAAACTGTAAAAGGTGAAAAGTAAACATTTCTGTCCATACCCTAGATAATTTTGTTCTTCTAAACGCATGTGTCAGATTAAAAACCTGCCAACTCCATTGAGTTGGGAAAGCAAGACATGTAACACGATAAATTATTTACTCATGAGGTGCCATCTTTCACAAATGGGAATTATCTTAATTGTTACTGAGAGTTCAGGTGAATGATAATTTTTTTCTTGACAAAAATAATTTTTTTAACAGAAAGAAACTTAACATGAAACAAGTAATCAAATCAAAACACGTGCAACTTAATTTACAGATAAGGTCCACCCTGCAAAGCAAGATGGTTCCCATGGGATAAGTTCCACTTTCATGAGCGCAATTCATGAACAGTGCTACATGTATGACAGTACAATTTGTTTATAGCATTGTAAAATGTAGAGCATACTATCCAGAACGTTCAGTAAGTTGTACTTTTCTGCAGCACATTAAGCTCTGCCAGAAGTGAACTACTAGCTTTTGGAGTTGTACATAAAGAAAGGTACACACCATAGCAGCCTTTGTGTCCAGCACTCCTAGTGTGCATTAGTGAGGTTTGTGATTGATGACTATGGAGACACAAATGTAATAAAGGATATGATGGCAGGAGTGCACACCCCACTACCTACTGTGCAGTGTACTTTAGTGAGGTTTGTGAGTGATAACTATGGAGACGTGTAATAAAGGGTATAATGGTAGGAGTGCACACCACACTACCTAGTGTGCAGTGTGCATTAGTGAGGTTTTTGAGTGATAACTATGGAGATGAGTAACAAAGGGTATAATGGTAGGAGTGCACACCACACCACCTAGTGTGCATTAGTGTGGTTTGTGAGTGATAACTGTGGAGGTTCAAATGACAAATTCACCACGATAACAGGAACAGGCAAGCAAAAACTGAGGGTAATGCTACTCAATGCTAGAAGTCTAAATCTCAGAATGCACTCACTCGAGGCACTCCTTAAAATGGAGAACATTGATATCTATATCTATGCAGTGATTGCGAACTGGTACAAGGCTGTAGAGAGCACCCCTGCATTACCAGGCTATAACTCATACCACACTTTTTTGCCATCTAACCTGGACCAGAACACCAAAGGCAGAGGTGTGTCCATATTCATTAAGGATATCCACACCTCCAGGCTAGTTGCGCAGCATAATGCATCCAAGGTTATCCAAGTGCAACTAACTCTGGGCAAAACTGCAATCCAAATTGTAGCTTGCTACAGATTCCCCACCATGCCCCAGGATTCCCACTCCTTATTTCTTGATATACTGGAAAATATTAGGGTTCAACCAAACACCCTAATAATGGTCGATTTCAACTACCCCACCATTAACTGGGAAAACTACTCATGTACCAACTCCTTCGCTCAACGCTTTCTGGAATTCATAAATTCCAATGCCCTCGATCAACTTATCCACACCCCCACCAGGGGCAATAATATCCTGGACCTAGTCATTACCAACATGAGTGACCGGTGTTCCACACCTGAAGTCATCTCCTCGTTGGTCTGATCCGACCATAAGCTAATCACCCTTGATATCCGCATCCCACCCCCCCACCCCCACCCCATTAAGGAAACCACAGTAAAAATTATCTCCAAAGCCAACTTCATGCTTCTTAAGACAGAAGTGGCGAACTTCATGACACCCATGCAGATGGACAATACAGTTACGACTGCTGAATCCTACACAAATGCACTCTGTAAGCACTTACATGAGTGCATGGATCGGTGCTATCCCAAACAAAAACAAGACACTATCCTCCAAAATAAGGAAGCCAATCTGGTGGTCCCCTGCCATAAACAAACTCTACAACAGAAGGAAGAAAGTATTGCAAAAGAGAGTAAAATCCCATGAGTGGAGGAGCTCCCTGGTCAGCCTCAGTAAGAAGCTGTGATCCCTTATAAGATCCTCCAAAGCTAGCTACAAAAACAAAATCGCCACTAAATCCAAGTACAATCACAAAGCATTCTATAGCTATGTCAAGAATCTCAATGGCAACACCCAGATCTGCTCTGAGTTACAGCACAACGACAGTAAAATTACAGAACTAACTGATATTGCCAACATCCTGGCAGATAGGTTCGGTGCTAACTTTACCCCCTTCTCACCCCTAAAGGGCCCATGACTATACAGGAAGAATGCAGAGTCCCTGTAATCACATCTATGTGGGTAAAAACTGCACTCTCTAAAACCAAAAACAAAGCATCCATGGGACCGGACAACATCCCAGGCTGTGTTTTACATGAACTTCAGAATGAACTAAAGCACCATGTTCAATCATAATTTCACATCAGGCTTTGTGCCCACTGAATGGTGCACAGCAACAGTTATCCCACTCCACAAAGGGGGAACCACCACTGATTCTGGGAACTATTGCCCTATTTGCCTGACGAGCTTGGTCTGCAAGGCCATGGAACGTATCATCAAGGAACTCATAAACAAATACATTGGTAACCTCCAAACTCTGGACCCCACCCAGTTCAGGTTTGTGAAAGGCAGATCATGCCTTCTGAACCTGATCAACTTCTTTGAGGCTGTCACCAAAGCCGTAGACAGGGTAAGGTGGTTCACACAGCCTATCATGACCTCTCCAATGCTTTTGACACCATCTCCCATTCTGGATTTATAGCTAAATTCACTAAACTACATATAAATCCTTACGTGACAAGATGCGTTGCCAACTGGCTCACTGACAGAACCCACACTGTAAAAGTTGCAGACTCCAAATCTGACTTCAAACCAGTGACAAGTGGAGTACCACAGGCTTCAGTCCTGGGACCTCTCCCGTTTGGTATTGACTTCTCTCAAGTACAGCCTCTGGCTATCGATGTTCGCAGATGATTGCAAACTAGGAGCCATAGCTGAGTCCCCAAATGATGTGAACATCCTATAGAAGGGCCTCACTGAGACAGATGCCTGGTGTCAGAGACATGGCCTCAAGCTCAATGCTAAAAAGTGCATTGTTATCCCCTTTGCTAAAAACTCTGTACGCATGAACTACCACATAAACAGCAGTCTACTTAAGGCCGAATGTGTGGTAAGAGACCTTGGGACCCAGGTGGACAGTAGTCTCTTCTTTGATAATAACATCGCCAGAGTAGTCAGGAAGTCCTTCTATGTGGCACACCTCATGACAAAAGGGTTCTCATCCAGGAAAAAAGAGGTCATTGTTCCCCTCTACTCAGCACTCATTAGACCCATTATAGAGTACAACGCCCCTTTTGGAATGTACCTCACAAAACATCTGCAGCAGCTGGAAAGGCCACAAAAGTACCTCACAAAGAGGATTACTGGCCTCAAACAGATGCCTTACACTGACCACCTCAAAAAACTCCAGCTTTACTCTGCAGCATATCACCAACTCCGAGGAGATCTCTGCCTAACATATAAAGCTATGTCAAACCCAGAGCTGTTGGACATGCTACACCTACAGAAATCCCAATCCCTCTGAGCTACATGCTCTAGGGACCGAAACCTTGTCACCACAATAAACAGGACATGCTGGAGGGATAGATTCCTGTCCCAGAGACTTCCTATACTCTGGAACAAGCTACCCATTTATGTCAAGCAAAGTTCCTCATTAGCACTTTTCAAGAAAAATCTTGATGAATGGATGGGAAATAGGAAATACACCCCAGGGATCAATTTTGTGGCTCTGCTAGACAGAGGCACAGGAAATTAACTTTCTTGGGTAGCATAAGCCAGGGAACCTTGTTGGCTAGGCTTACTTAGGCCCTTTGGCTAATAGCCTAGTACCTGCCTATGAACCTATGAACCTATGCTTTAGAACTGTGACTATGTTTCAGTAACAACTCATTTACACAATATAACTCGAACTCAGAACCAAAAATAACTGATGCCAAAGGAATGCTGCAATGTTCACTTTATTTAAAATAGTTAATCACTTTCATTCCTCCTTTTACTATAAACTTCCTAACATTAAAATCATTCACACTTATATTTCAAATATCTGTTTGCACATCACATGATCACATTCATCCAATCAATTAACAACTCTGCACTCCATGTTAGTAAATTGTTTACAAATTATTTAAAAACAATATTCCCTCTATGTAAAATATAAAACTAATTAAAACCGTATAGAATGTATAAAACATCATCCTGTGACATATCCTGTTCTGATGCATCCTGCCTCTCCATATGTGGCCCCACTGGCCCAACATTACCTGTGTCAGAGTTGCCACTGTTTTCTGCCCCTTTTCTTGCTGTATAACTTCCACTGGACTTTATGGCTCTACTACGGAAAGCTCCAGAACATTACCCTGTGGCATATCTTCTTCAGATGCTCCCCGATCCCCCTGCTGCTCCTTAATCTGTGGACCCATTGTTCCATCATGTTGTCATGTTTCGGCACTGCCTGCCCTTTACTTTGAGGCTAGTCCATCACATCAGTTTCTGTTTGTTTAACTTCTTATCACTAATATTCTTTTCTGCGTTTCCCCTTTGTGATCTTATTTTTATGTACTGTGAAACTTTACATGTCCATGTTCCTTTGCCTGTTATTCTCTTTATTCTCTTAAAATATCTTTGGAAATGAAATTTTTGTGCTGTTTATTTATTTTACATATATTGCACCATTTCAAATCTCTTTTTTTTTTGTTCTTTACACTTTCTCAATCTCTTCTTTTTCCGGGTGGCCCATTGTTTCATTATTTCATTTTTTTTCATTGCTTTGTTGTAGTAATGAAATGTATTTTTGTCTGTAGCTTTTGACAGTTTTCCTTGTACAAGTATTTTTTTTCCTCTAATTTCTCTCTTACTCTTGATAAATATCCTCTGTCTGGAAATTTTGGTTTTCTTGCATAATAGTAACAATATGTAATTTCTTCCTTATTTTATACAGTCCACTTTGTCATCTCTATGCCTCTTTATTGGCTTGCCAGTTTTTGATGACTACAGTTTCCTATTACTACATGGAGCCACCTTCCCCTGAGCCTGGCCTAACGTAGCTGTAGGAATGTTTCCATATAATGAGGATTCTACACTGCCTTTTTTCACTTCTGGCATCAGTGATTACACTACGAGTGGTCACCTTTATCCTGCAACCTGTGCACAGTCTTCTTTATTTTTTGACTACGTCTCCCTGATATATAAAATACAGTCAGTTTATATCTGGATTGTCTTGGTGAGATTTTTGTGGAAATAGGGTCCACCACATGAAGGTACTCACCAAGACTTGAGGATGAATTCATCTTTCATCTTTCTATTTGGACTGTTGTATGGTGCACACAATGTGCATCCAGACAGTACATGTGAACATAGTTTGGGTTATAAACAATGCAGCACACACACACACACACACACACACACACACACACACACACACACACACACACACACACACACACACACACACACACACCGCGTGTGTGTGTGTGTGTGTGTGTGTGTGTGTGTGTGTGTGTGTGTGCATACGCATACATGTGTGTGTTTGTTCATAGGTCAATAAGTGTACACTAGGCTAATGACCAGATGGGCAGTTTTAAGACTAGCTACACATCCAGAAGTCTGGTGCCCTAGAGGTTATTTTTAGTTGCATGTGTAGTTAGGGCATGGGTGGTCGAACATTAACAGGTTTCATCTATCCATTAGAGACATGGGTAACAGATCAGGATAAATTTCTAATTTCCTCTCCACTAGTCTAGGTTACTCTTGAATAGGGTCAGAGCAGAACTTTGCTTCACATGGGAAGCCTGTTCCAGAGAAGGTGTATTCTCTGAGACCTGTCCCTCTGACATGTCCTGTTTTATGTTGCAAGCAAGGTTAAAGTCCCTGGATCTGGTAGTTCAAATGCCGTTTGTTTTGCGGCTATGCAAGAAGTCCAGGAAAGCACTCTGATCCTGTATGCTAGGCTCAGATCGCCCTTCAACAGTCTGTAGGAATCAAATTATAGGGGTAGGGCTTTGAGGCATCTGCATAGGACATGTTGTTAAAGCTGTATAGTCTTTTTGTGTGGAACCTCTGTGGATGCTCCAGTTGTTGCATCTACCTGGTCAGGTATTTACTAATGGGGGTATTGTACTCAATGATTGGTTTGATAAGGGCTAAGTATAGTGGAACAATGACTTCTGTGGACCTAGGTAACATACCCCTGCATATAACTTGAGAAACATAGAATGATTTCCTTACTCCTTTAGACACGTTGGTCAAAAGCTAGGTTACTATCTACATACATCCCCAAATCCCTGACTACTGGGTCTACCCTTGGGGGGGGGGGGGTGTTATCAATGAGCTAGTTTCCTGCGATAGCAGACTTGCCAAAGAATACTATTATGCATTTCTTGTCATTGAGTTATAAACCATGTGTCTATGGCACCAGTGTTTTGTCTGTATTAGCCCTTCCTGGAGGATAGTATTATCCTGGGGGGATTCTATGACTGCTCCCAGTTTGCAATAATTTGCAGAATTTGTCAGCTAGAGGTCCTTGACGTTGGCCTTGACTTCCGAGAAGCAGATGCTGTTTACAATGCCTGAGTTAGGGTATTGCATCAAATACCTTGACCAGGTAAAGGTAGACAGTATGCACCAACCAGTCTCACTTTCCTAATTACGTTGCTTCTCAATATTAAATGTAGAATGCTTTCACAGCTGCTCTACTACTAACATATCATACTATATTTCATTAGCAACCACTTCCCCCCTTTCTAATATTTCCATAGTTAAGTTGCGTCTTATTTTAATTACTAGAAATTGCAGGTAGTATTACAGTATCTTTTGCAATTTTAAATTTCTCTTTGCTATATACAAATCTGTGTCTATGTCTGATAAATGTTCAACACTGTATATGCGTATGCAAGCTTTGTACATGCTGTGTTTCCAAATTATGTTTATCTAAGCTATTTTAAAGCTTTTTTCTCTCATGTATGTACACTTACCTATATTTTGTATTAATTCTGATATCATGTTTTATATGTCAAATCTGATGATAAATGTGGTAGAACGTTTCTTCCCAGTCCTCCACCGACAAGAGTTTTATCACAGTCATATTTTCCTGGTAAACAAATAGATAAATTGATTCTGTCCTTGTCCATTGCCTTGGTAAACAGATAGATAAAGTGATTTTGTCCTTGTCCAATGCCTTGGTAAACAGATAAAGTGATTTTGTCCTTGTCCATTGCCTTGGTAAACAGATAAAGTGATTCTGTCCTTGTCCATTGCCTTGGTAAACAGATAGATAAAGTGATTCTGTCCTTGTCCATTGCCTTGGTAATCAGATAGATAAAGTGATTTTGTCCTTGTCCAATGCCTTGGTAAACAGATAGATAAAGTGATTTTGTCCTTGTCCATTGCCTTGGTAAACAGATAAAGTGATTTTGTCCTTGTCCATTGCCTTGGTAAACAGATAGATAAAGTGATGTTGTCCTTGTCCAATGCCTTGGTAAACAGATAAAGTGATTTTGTCCTTGTCCAATGCCTTGGTAAACAGATAAAGTGATTTTGTCCTTGTCCATTGCCTTGGTAAACAGATAAAGTGATTTTGTCCTTGTCCATTGCCTTGGTAAACAGATAGATAAAGTGATTCTGTCCTTGTCCATTGCCTTGGTAAACAGATAGATAAAGTGATTCTGTCCTTGTCCATTGCCTTGGTAAACAGATAAAGTGATTTTGTCCTTGTCCATTGCCTTGGTAAACAGATAGATAAAGTGATTTTGTCCTTGTCCAATGCCTTGGTAAACAGATAAAGTGATTTTGTCCTTGTCCATTGCCTTGGTAAACAGATAGATAAAGTGATTTTGTCCTTGTCCATTGCCTTGGTAAACAGATAGATAAAGTGATTCTGTCCTTGTCCATTGCCTTGGTAAACAGATAAAGTGATTTTGTCCTTGTCCAATGCCTTGGTAAACAGATAAAGTGATTTTGTCCTTGTCCAATGCCTTGGTAAACAGATAAAGTGATTTTGTCCTTGTCCATTGCCTTGGTAAACAGATAAAGTGATTTTGTCCTTGTCCAATGCCTTGGTAAACAGATAAAGTGATTTTGTCCTTGTCCATTGCCTTGGTAAACAGATAAAGTGATTTTGTCCTTGTCCATTGCCTTGGTAAACAGATAAAGTGATTTTGTCCTTGTCCATTGCCTTGGTAAACAGATAAAGTGATTTTGTCCTTGTCCATTGCCTTGGTAAACAGATAAAGTGATTTTGTCCTTGTCCATTGCCTTGGTAAACAGATAGATAAAGTGATTTTGTCCTTGTCCAATGCCTTGGTAAACAGATAAAGTGATTTTGTCCTTGTCCATTACCTTGGTAAACAGATAGATAAAGTGATTTTGTCCTTGTCCATTGCCTTGGTAAACAGATAGATAAAGTGATTTTGTCCTTGTCCATTGCCTTGGTAAACAGATAGATAAAGTGATTTTGTCCTTGTCCATTGCCTTGGTAAACAGATAAAGTGATTTTGTCCTTGTCCATTGCCTTGGTAAACAGATAAAGTGATTTTGTCCTTGTCCATTGCCTTGGTAAACAGATAAAGTGATTTTGTCCTTGTCCATTGCCTTGGTAAACAGATAAAGTGATTTTGTCCTTGTCCATTGCCTTGGTAAACAGATAAAGTGATTTTGTCCTTGTCCATTGCCTTGGTAAACAGATAGATAAAGTGATTTTGTCCTTGTCCATTGCCTTGGTAAACAGATAAAGTGATTTTGTCCTTGTCCATTGCCTTGGTAAACAGATAAAGTGATTTTGTCCTTGTCCATTGCCTTGGTAAACAGATAAAGTGATTTTGTCCTTGTCCATTGCCTTGGTAATCAGATAGATAAAGTGATTTTGTCCTTGTCCATTGCCTTGGTAATCAGATAGATAAAGTGATTTTGTCCTTGTCCAATGCCTTGGTAAACAGATAAAGTGATTTTGTCCTTGTCCATTGCCTTGGTAAACAGATAGATAAAGTGATTTTGTCCTTGTCCAATGCCTTGGTAAACAGATAGATAAAGTGATTTTGTCCTTGTCCAATGCCTTGGTAAACAGATAAAGTGATTTTGTCCTTGTCCATTGCCTTGGTAAACAGATAGATAAAGTGATTTTGTCCTTGTCCAATGCCTTGGTAAACAGATAATGTGATTCTGTCCTTGTCCATTGCCTTGGTAAACAGATAGATAAAGTGATTTTGTCCTTGTCCAATGCCTTGGTAAACAGATAAAGTGATTATGTCCTTGTCCATTGCCTTGGTAAACAGATAAAGTGATTTTGTCCTTGTCCATTGCCTTGGTAAACAGATAGATAAAGTGATTTTGTCCTTGTCCATTGCCTTGGTAAACAGATAGATAAAGTGATTTTGTCCTTGTCCATTGCCTTGGTAAACAGATAAAGTGATTTTGTCCTTGTCCAATGCCTTGGTAAACAGATAAAGTGATTTTGTCCTTGTCCATTGCCTTGGTAAACAGATAGATAAAGTGATTTTGTCCTTGTCCATTGCCTTGGTAAACATATAGATAAAGTGATTTTGTCCTTGTCCATTGCCTTGGTAAACAGATAGATAAAGTGATTTTGTCCTTGTCCATTGCCTTGGTAAACAGATAGATAAAGTGATTCTGTCCTTGTCCATTGCCTTAGTGACCTTCTTGAAGAAATCTGCCAGACTGAGTAGGCATGGTCTTCTCTTGATAAAACCAAAATGGGTCGGAAACAGCTTCTGGTGGCTTCAAATGTCATTATTAGTTATTTCCATGATAATTCTTTACATGACTTTGTGTATGGACTAATCAGACTAGTTGGTCTGTAACTGGTCCACCCTTATGCAGAGGGATGACTGTTGCAGTTCTCTATTCATGTGACATGAAGCCTGATTGGAGGCTATGGTTAAACAGTGACTCCAATGGTCCCAATAAGTCATAATTTTGTGCTACTTAGGAGGAATCATGGATATTATTGGGGCCCATCTATGCAGTGTTTTTGGCCTTGGAATGTGTTTAGTGATGGTTGGGTGCTTATGTTCAATGTTATCTCTTGAGGGGTGACTAGGAGGGTAAGAGGGGTAAAACTGCCGCTGAATATTTCTGCCAATAGATTTGCTTCATCTTCCAGTTCCACGTAAATAACTCCACTTACAATTAGTTCTTCGCATTATTGTGTACAGCCCTTGAAGTTATGGACATAGCTAAAGAAAGCCTTGTAGTTCTCCTTGGCCCGGGACCCTATTTTTACCTCAAAATTGGCTTTGGTAACCCTGATATGCCCTCTAAGTTGCTTATTTAGATTGATGAGAGAGTTTTTAATCCTGTTTGGCATTGTACTGCTTGACTTTTGCCATGACTTTCTTCCTTATGTTGTACAGACTACTGATGTTAGGATTCCACTATGGTGGATTGTTTTTTGAGTTTGTTCTGAGCTTATTTCTGGTAGGCACAGCTGTCTCTATGCATTTATTAACATGATTGCATAGAGTATCTGTGAACAATTCTGCATAGGCATCTGTGTTTTCAGGGTTTGGAGAGCTTGACATTTTGTCAGTTTGTCATGCAATAAGAACTTAATAGTTTCTAAATGCTATGGGGTTCAGGTTATATGTTTTATTTTTATTTAGAATAGACAGCTTTATGGCCTAACCTCACCAGAGATGACATTACACTGGGGGGTGCAGCATTCTGCCATGATAGTGATGACGAGGTCCAGTATATTTGCTCTTCTATAGGCGTGTGGACTATCTGGTCCAGGGTGTTAGTCTTTACAAAGCCCAGGTATGCATGTTTGGGGATGTGTACGATTCCCAGTTTATAATGAGGTAGTTAAAGTCACCATATGTGTTTACATGCTTAAGTGTCCATATTTATTTATCAGAACAACTACAGTGGGTTGCAGCAGAACTGACTTATATTCTGTGTATGCTCTATCCTGACTGTGCCCATGTATATGGTACAGAACTATGTATACATATGCATGAATACCAGCTGTACAAAGCAATATATGTATAGCTCTTTGCATGAAAGTGTCTGAGAAGCCTTCTGTCTTGAGGTTTTGTCTTGCAGTTTGGGTAAATGTATGTTGGCAGTGGATTACATGGTACATCTCAAGCTCTGAATGGGTATATAAAGCCTGCTAACAGACAGCTGTAACTGAACTACAACAGAGCTATGCATACCTCTCAAACATCCAGATTTTCACAGAATGCCCAGATTTTTGCCTCATATTTTTGGTCTCTTCCTCATAAAATTTGTTGTTTTCTGGAAAATTGAGGATTGAAGTCACTAAATAATGACAGACCTTTGAGTGTCAATCTTCATTTCCTTCAGAAAGTGCATGCCAATGCAAACCCTATTATTCTAACAATTTTCTAAGTTTGTAAGAGTAGTATTTAAAATCTGCCCATATTTTTGAGCCTTTGTCCTCCAATTACTTTTGCCTTTGCCCAGATTTCTTGGGGTAAGAGGTTGAGACTGGTATGGAGCTATGTTAGGTGATAGCCTTAGCAATCAGCACTGCCACCTTTGATATGATTTAGTAGGGCTATTAACTTGCTTATGTCCTGAGGTATAGGCAGACCCCAGAGGTGGTGACATTATCTGTCACCTGTATCACCAATGCTGTTGTTTTTCCTTCTCTTTCTCTGGCCTTTTTCTGTGAATTGTAAAACAAATTTTTCTGTGAATTTATTATTGCACTGGCACTATGCATCGTATACGATGACTGCAAATCCCATCCTTAACTATAAATATACTGGATAAAGAATAACAAGAAAACATATTAAAAGAGAAAAAATAACTGAGGAAGCAGGACAAGAACAAATAAGCAGCCAAGAAATAATTTTAATGAGGAGGAACGTTTCTTGCTTTGCACATTCACAGATTGTAGAAATGTTAAGTAACTAAGACTGCTTCTAAATTGGGAATCATAGAAAATATTTAATGCACTTATTTATTATACCCTGTTTTGGTCAGTGTATCTTTTTGTAGACTAAATGTGCTGTTACAGACCAAATGTACTGTTGTAAACCAAAATATAATACTGTTATAAGCCACAGATAGTTTGTAACATAATAAAGTGATATTCCTGCTTAGAGCTAAATTCTCAAATATTTTGTATTCTAGGATTTTTAAGAAATATGATAGTCTTACCTATAAATATAAGTTATAAGCAAGCT